>NW_028281075.1:175000-455000 GCF_059751285.1 Brachycentrus maculatus | reverse complement strand
TCTCAAAAGCAAGCTTTTTGTCAAAAAAAAATCCAAAAAATATGTAAACATATTCAAATCAGTATTTAAAATAAAATCTTTCTGAATATTTCACCTTAAATACTTCATTTCTATTTCAACATTAGATTTTTTTACTATGACGATAAGTAATCTTAGAATGTTATTCACCGACTGCTTTGAAATTTTGACACAATTATTGACACATTCTATAAGCGCGTGTTTTCTATATTCGTGTAACAGGTGAATTTTTTTAAAACTTTTTACCTCAATGGCAGTGCCATATGTTGAAAGTAATTGCTATACTCGTAAAACTCATGGCGGACAGCATACTGGCGCATGGCTCATGACGGACAGCGTACTTCTTGACAACTGCTATATATTCATATCCACAGCCAATGTGAAATATATATAAATACATATATACCTACATTCATTTACACATTCATAAACATAATTAACCTATAATTTTTTTACAGAGACCTATCAAGCCACCGTATGTGTCTTTTGGTGGATTTTTTTTTCACTATTTTTTTATATGTTTTAACATACTATGTACACAGAATAGAAAGGAAAAATTGAAAATTGTACCAATTTCATAATATTAACAGTATTAACTATTGATCATTTGCCCATTCCATTCAATTGTGAAATTAATTGCTGGAAAATATGATTCTTGTCACGACATTCTCTCGTAGTTATATCGAACTGATACAAATTGTATTACACTAATTGATACAGTTGGTATTATAGTGAAATGTTTGTCAACCCTGTTATCTTGGTAGGTAGGTACGTGGGCTAGGTACTTCCGGATAGGGCATGCCTCTCTGCGGGGGCCTCTCTGCGGGGGTCACACTGAATGTGACGGGCCTGTAATTGCCTGCATCACTCTTCCCATCTCATGAAATACTATTTCACATTTACTAATTATCAACTATAACTTCAAATCGATAAGCATTAGATATGATCTTAAAATAGCGGGAGTCTCTTAAAATAGCAATGCATTATGTGCTTGAGAATAGCACTGAATCATGTATGTAGTATTTGAAGGAGAATATGTTTGTTTTAAGTATTGATTCACCAGACCCTATCAACACCTTATGGTATATTGATTGAAACCCTTATCCATACCCCAATGACGCATAGGGCACTGCATCATATAAATGCAGTGTTTTTTTCTTGATCGTTAACACATGAAGGAAAATTTATCAGCCTTCCGCTTCAGGTAATAATATTGAATAAATATTAGATTGAAAAAATCACTTATATTTATTTGACCCCTTCCGGGAATTGAACCCGGGACCTCCAGAACGGTAGCTGAGCATGCTGACCATTACACTACGGAGGCGGAAAATGGTATGTAGGGCACATAATCGGATTGCCTTTTCTTTCTTCAACTATATGTGTGAGCCCATTTTAAATGTCCATAAATACTTCCTAAATATTTTATTTCCATGACTAAGTTTCACGCATTAGTTCAACCAACGGAAAGGGGGATTTAAAAGATTTTATTTAAGCAATAATATTCACTTTCTATCAATAAATTAGGCTAGAATATTTCTAATTAATTAACTACAGTTGACTTGAAGTGCTGTTTGCTATTTATGTGACTTTCCGTACCTAACAAAAATGCATATTTTTATTTTATGTTAAGCCTTCAAACCGCATATTATTCAACTTAAAACTGGAGTATTCTGTATTTTGTTGTCAGCATATACCTTTAAATTATGTAATTAACACAATTAATAATTACTACATTAAACGAACGAGATGATAATGTTATATGGTAAACCAATACAGGGATTATGAAAAAGTGTTCAACAATTCTTGACTTATTATTATTTATTTTTTTTGACATCTCATCAAAGATGAAGAAGAATATGGAAGCCTGGCAACTATGACTCCTGTAATTGGAGAGAATCCAGATATTGTGAACAAGTATTTGGACACACTCAAAATGTTGTAAATAAATTGTCTGGTCAAATTATAAGCTTAAATAATAAAAATAAAAATGGTATTTTCTGGCGTTTCTCGTGTGTGTGATTATAATCCAGGATTCGGACCTCACATACTAATATAAGAGTTTCTGCTTAGTAAAAAGCTTCCTTGCATCTCACCAATAGATGTCTCTAGTGAAGTTCTAGTGATTCAGGAACAAGGTTTCTAAATTGTTATTAGATTAAAACCAATATTTTTAGCTTTTCCACTTTTTTATTTGACCAGCGACCGGGTTTCGTCGTTGCCGACATCATCAGACTGGTCTGATGATGTCGGCAACGACGAAACCCGGTCGCTGGTCAAATAAAAAAGTGGAAAAGCTAAAAATATTGGTTTTAATCTAATAATAAATTAAAAATGTAATTCCATCACGAAGTGTCAGTGGATAATATAAATATGTTTCTAAATTGGTTCATATATACAGAACTTCCAGGAATTTGAGTAGTGTGGTTGTCAATAATGGGTAGAATTGGTGAATGTTACACGTGTGTAAAGTGATCACTTAAACCAGCCTATGACGGTTGTCAGCCCCGTAAATGCCCAGGTTTCCATATTCTTCTTCATCTTTGATGAGATTTCAAAAAAAATAATATGAAAATAACTCCTGTAATTGGAGAGAATCCAGATTTTGTGAACAAGTATTTGGACACACTCAAAATGTTGTAAATTCTTGACTTGTTACGCTCCTTACCTAATTCGTCCCTCCTTAATCCTTCTGTTTCGTGTCTGTGTTATTTTTCCCCACTTAAACCTTGAGGAACATCTATTGACACCAGCGAAGGAAATTGATGGCATGTTAACGTTGAGGATCAACTCTGAATGGTGATAACGATATCTTAAAAGTTGTGCGCATTGCCTAAATTTTAGGCGTAAAAAATCATTCAATTTACAAAATTTTGAGTGTATGCAAATACTTGTTCACAAATCGGGATTATCTCCAACTCGGAATTATTTTTTAATTTACTATAATTTTTTTTGACACCTTCACATAGATGAAGATGTCATCTATGTTGAGATGTAAAAAAATAATATAAAATCTTTCAGTATAGTTCACAAAGAGGCGCATTAATTTTTTTTTTCATACTTTAAACTTTCTTAACTAACTAACTAACCATCACGCCGCTTCTCCGCAGGGGTAGGCAGAGAGAATAGAGCGCCACACCACTCTGTCCTTGCAAACATTCTTCGCCTCTTCCACGTTCATGCATCTCCTCATACATACCCGCCGATTGTTACGACTCCTAACCTGACCACTTTCAAGTATTTGGCATACCTGATCGTGCCATGTTTTTCTCGGTCTTCCTCTGCTTCTTTTCCTACTGACATTCGCCTCATAAATTTGTTTTACCGTTCTTTCGTCACTCATTCGTTCCACATGTCCAAACCATCTCAACACACCTTTCTTAATTTTATCGATAATGCTTATCTCAGCTTTGCATTCCTTCCTTATTTCACTATTCGCACATCTATCGTACATCGTTACTTTCTTAACGCATAACAGAACCTTGAAGAGGCACGTCACCTAAAACATGATTGAATTACATTGCTGGGTACATCCCTTTAAATGGGATGAGTCAGGGCAAAGCCGCTCAACGCTGTTGCGGCGCCCTTGGAACTTGACCTTAAAGTTTTTGACTATCTGAAACAGATTAATACTAATTTCTTTCCCCCCTTCAACATTTTATCGAGAATGTTATGAGTATTCATTTTTTGACATCTCATCAAAGATGAAGAAGAATATGGAAGTCTGGGCATAACCGGACTGACGACCGTCATAGGCTTGTTTAAGTGATCACTTTACACACGTGTAACATTCACCAATTCTACCCATTATTGACAACCACACTAATTCCAAGATTTTGAGTACGGGTAGAATTGGTAAATGTTACACGTGTGTAAAATAATCAATTTAAAGTAAACCAGCCTATATATAGGTTGTCGGCCCCGTATATGCCCATACTTCCATATTCGTCTTCATCTTTGATGAGATGTCAAAAAATAATAAGAAAAATAACTCCTATAATTGGAGATAATTCAGATTTGTGAACAAGTATTTGGACACACTCAAAATGTTGTAAATGAGTATTCATATTTCAGAAAATGCAGATAATTAAATTTAAATTGGAATAAAAACGGTCAATTATAAAATTTTACGGTTTTTTTTACGTTTTGGCGTCCTGAAAAAATCATCTGAGGGCGCCAGGGGGATAAAAGCCAACACAGATTACAAATGAGTAACTGTCAAAAGATAAAACGCATAGTAAGTTCACGAGAATATATCAGAAGGTAAACGTACTAATTGATCAAACACACAGTCTGATGTAGTTTTCACTGTATTTTTATTTATTTTTTGTTGGAAAAAAAAACATTGTTTTCATTGTAAGAAAACTTATTGTAAAAAGAACCACAGATAATGTGAAAAAAACGATTATTTTCAATTCACATTGAAAGAAAAGTGCAACGGGTAATCCGATTTGTTCTTCTTTATATAAATTAATTTTGATAGGTACAGAGAATTATATATAATTTTATTATATTTTAATATCTCGAATGATAATGGATAAATCAATATTTTTACATAGATAAAGTACACAAATTATACCTTCATGTTTTTCCTTTTTTTAAATGAATGTATTTAATAAAATTATGAAAAAAAAACGTATTTTGTATGACGATATAGGAGACAAAAATAAATCAGTGTATAAACATACCAATTTTTATTTGAAATAAGAATTATGTATCCATCATACATACATTAAAATATTTTTTTAAAGTATTGTACGAACATGTAAAACCGATACAGTTATATTGAAATAAACAATATTTAGACCGATATGTGTAGTAACTTATTGGTCGTCGTGCTGATATCAACAGGTATGTGAAATACGTTAATGCCATTCTGACTAGTAAAAACAGTAATTAATATGCACACGATGTAGCTTGATTCCATATTCGTTGCATACGTGCTGAGAACACTGATTCTTACCAAAAGAAGTCTAGTATTCACAGAATGGCACCGTTCGGGTTTCCCCGATATATACGTCAATGTCTTCAGCTAACATGTGAGCCAAACATTATTTGATAATTTAGTTAATCGATCTGGCGGTCACGTTGTGGTATCATTTCGTGTTTTTTGAATAATACTTTTTGTATTTCGTTGTATTTTACATCATACAATCTAAATCAAATAAAGCTTAGCGTGCGTAAAGAGGTACTAGGCAAAAATCTATATTCGCAGTATTTTTACATAATGCAAACTATGCCATGTTCTCTCAGGTTCCGCGGCTTCACATGTTAGCCAATGCTTTTGAAAGTATAGATTTATTTAATATATTGTTATCCACCTTGAAGTATGTAGTTTCTCAGCATTTTTTCTCTATGTTATAATGGATAAATTTAAACGTTGTCTTTCACTCTCTCTCGCTGCTCGATG
Source organism: Brachycentrus maculatus (assembly GCF_059751285.1). Taxonomy (NCBI): domain Eukaryota; kingdom Metazoa; phylum Arthropoda; class Insecta; order Trichoptera; family Brachycentridae; genus Brachycentrus; species Brachycentrus maculatus. Next base: position 449,572 of record NW_028281075.1, on the reverse strand, counting down.
ATAGTGTGTGAAGGAGACGTGTATTTTATGTTTAAGACTTTTTGTTTCTCTATTAGTGTATTTTTATATATGATACTTTATATGTGTATTATGTTAAAGGCATAAGCCGTTTGAAAAATAAATAATCACCCGAAATATTGCCTATGTACTCTTAAAGAGAGGAGGTAAGAACGACTGTACTGTCACTATTGTTAGGCGTGTCTACAAAATTGAAAAGTTGTGAAAATCATTGTAACTTATTCGCTTCCTGAAATATAATAGTTTTGTGACCCCCACTCGACCAATTTTCCCGGTTGTCTTCAGAAGCAAAACGGGAATAAAAAGAGTGCGTAAAAAATGGTGTCCCTTGCCCATCCAGTGACGTTATGTAAATCTTTTTTGCGAGATATCATCAGAAGAAAGGCTCGCAAGAAATGCAAGAAAACTTTTTCACTAGCAGACCGCAGCGCGTGACGGAGCACAGAGCAGGCGAGCGTGACGTTTTATGGACCCGAGGCCTAATTTTGAAACCTGCCTTCAATATTCAATCCGATTACTCTCCCAACCTATGTTGAAGATGTCACTATTTGCCTTTAAAAGCTGTTTCGGGGAAATGCAAAACGCACCTGTTCGTGAATTAAAGGGGAAAAGTTCTTACTAAAATATGTACATACTAACGCGACTAATAAATATTGCCGATTTCAGCAAAAGTTTATTTAAAACGAATAATACAAGCGTCGCGCTGCGCTATGTATGAAATATTCGCCAAAAGCTCTCACATTCGATATATTTTTTAAAAGGAATAACCCGCAAAGCCTCTACTCTTAGAAGCTTGTCGGCGGGTACCATAGTAAGGACAGGAAAGGTAAATATGAAAAACACATCACACACACCCAGACCAATCGAAAATAAATATTTCTTGAATTTATTTTGCAATTAGTGGGAATCGGATCCACGACGCCAGTTTCGCAGTAGAGCGTCTCCCCAACTATGCCACGGCGCCTGCTGTGATTGAAATTGTTTCAGTAAAATGTGCTATCGTTTAGATCGTTTTACATGTTAGATCGTTTTACATGTTATATGATTTTCATGATTTTTCCATAATGAACCATGATTTTCAAAATAAATTTGCACAATTCGCAAGCGCTGTTCTGGCGTCAGTCTATTCATGGTGAAATGGCAAAACGTACTGACTACAAATCAACTTCCACTGTCAAATTGACAGTCTGTAGAAACAATATTGACAGATTAAAATCCAAACCTCCCACAGTAAAAACACCCTTTATATAATGAACATGTTTAAACATAACGCAGAGTATTCGTAGTGGCGTTTAGAGCAGTCGTAATCATCAACCGCGATTGAGTATGCCCGAAATAAGATTTTTGTCTCGAAACTGCAGAACACCCACTCCAGCAGCTTGCGCCAGTTGACCCCGACTGCTTTATGTTGCTCGTGTGCATCTGCACTTACAGTTAAAGATAATACTGTCGACAATTTTGATCCCTTTTTAAATTATATTTCTGCCGTGAATTATATTCTGTCCTTTTCAATCTTACAAAAACATATCTATTTTTTTAGTGAGTTATCTGAAGTCTTTAAAGTGTGGGTTACTTTTACTTACCCGAGAAAAATATCAGATACAAAACATTCTCATCGTTATATGGATTCACTTCTTCCACCGTGTAAAGTCCATATATAATACAACCCTACTTTTACATCCACTACATCTAGTGGACCAGGGCAGGAACACGTAGTTTTGTGGCTGGAAGACTATTTATTTTGAATAGGAAATTTGCAATAGAGAAAACAATCGCAACATATGAAATAATTGTATTTTTTCCAAGATTATATATTTTATATTTGCTGTAATCGTTTTCTTAACCTAACTTAACTTAACATACGATAAATCTTAACTTAATTTTCATAAAACCCTGGTTACATTAGAAGTAATTGAATATTTTGTTTAAAATATCATTTTTGTTTTGAAAAAATTAGTTTTTCTTCGAAATAAATATATGGTTCGGGAAAGGAAGGGTTATGTCTATAAATGCCCAGACTTCCATATTCTTCATCATCTTTGTTGAGATATTGAAAAAATTATGTGGGATTTAAAATTATTCAACATTTAAAATCTATCATATATATCTACCACCCAATTAAGGTATATTTAACATAACAATTTAAAAAAAACATGCATATATATACCTGTATTTATTGCACAATAGATATTACCGTATCATAAATCATTTTAATTTCTTTGAACAAGATCCGCGTGGTCCATATAGCACGGCACGGCTCCTTCGAACAAAGGTTTTCCAGTTTAGGTAATTACAAGGCGCTCGCAGTGTCTTCGGTCTTCCTTGATCCTTGTTCAGGTAGGCCCTCATTATTTCACCGCTTGCATTACCGCAACTGCCCGTTGGTCAGTCAAATGTAGCGTAAAATAATTTGGTCCCACCTGTGATGGACTACCCGCTCACTAGCGGCATAGCGGAGCCGCGGTGCACACTTTGTTTTCGAGCCGGAAAGTACCAGTTTTTTTTAAATTACCTAACGTCCAAGTGACTGAAATCTAGCTACGGCTTGTGGAATATCGTTTATCGTGACCCCACTTATACTCAACTTTTTAAGTTTTATAGCCTATGCTTACTCGTGAGTGGATGATTTACTCTTTATGTTTAAAGTTACTATAATTTCATGTATGTAATTCATGAGTGAAAATTCTAGGCAAAAACACTCACTCCGGAAGGTACCCTGGTTTTCACTAAATCTTGAAGTGTTCAAATAGACGCCATCTTCACATGATATCACGATTTTAAATATTATAATTATAATGTTTTAAACTACACACAGCAACACCAAACCGATTTTCATCGGAGAAATTCATGATTGTATAACACAATATTGTCCGCCTCCGTAGTGTAATGGTCACCACGCTCGGCTACCGTACTGGAGGTCCCGGGTTCGATTCCCAGGGAGGGTCGAATAAATATAAGTGATTTTTTCACTGTAATATTTATTCAATGTAACCCTGGACTGGTACCTGAAGCGGAGGGCTGATCACCTTTCCTTCATGTGTTAATGATCAAGATAACACTGCGTTTATATGATACAGTGCCCTATGCACCATCGGGGTGTGGATAAGGGTTTGAAAAAAAATAACACACTAGAACATAACAAATTACATACATGTGGAGTCGATAAACACAACTATGTTTGAAGTAAGGTCCTTACAGTATATTGCCTATACCCAAATTAACCAGTTGCCTGACATACATAAAATAGAACCCAGTCAGGGATCCAAAATAAATTAACAAAAAAAAATCTTTATTGATAGATATTTATGTTTGAGATTAGTTATATTTTCTCATTTGTTTTCTTTTAATATACTTCTTACCTATGTTTTTCTACGTTTTTTTATATGCCTATTTACTATACCCGTTTTTTGTCTCATATTGTATGATATATATATATATATATATATATATATATATATATATATATATATATATATATATATATATATATATATATATATATATATATATATATATATATATATATATATATATATATATATATTTATATATATATACAAATATGTATTTTTTTTTATTTCCTTATTTGTGTTCAGTCATGTTGTCCTTAATCCCATGTCCCAAAATGAGAAATAGAAATTACTCGTCGGGAATATTGTTTTTATGACTTTTGAATATAATATGTTTTAAAATAAATTTATTAATTAAACATCGCCAATAAGCAGTTTACTAATAATTGCTTGGAAAGAGTTAGTAGTGGGCTATTCTGTTTGGGTTTCCAATTTGTTGTCACTGTAACATACGAGATACGAGTTCGGTTATATGTATGTACATACATGGAGTTACCGTCTTTCGCTCGACAACAGACATCAAGTTCAGTGATATGACTTTAATTTATATGATTTTTTTATAATTCATTTCAGATACTAATATAATGGGAGCCGCAGAGTGGTGTGGGTACACTACCGCGCCCGGGACGCAGTATGGCTCCTTCTCTCCTCTGCAGCCCTACTGCGACACTGGCGAACACACATCCTCCCTTCACCTCCCAACTGGTAAGAATAATCTATTTATTGTAACTGCAGACAGTTGGTAGGTTTCCATTTTAAATTTTCGGGTAAAACATATATCCAAAGTTAAACAAGGTTAATGGATTGAATTCTATTTTTATTAACATTTTTTACGGCATTACAGCCTTTATAAATAATATGATTATATAAAGTAAAAATAAGAATAATGAAAAAAAAGAAAAATAACGAAAAAAAAAAGCTTAAATTTTTTTACGGCATTAAAAAAAACGAAAAAACAAAAAAAAAATACGGTATTACAGCCTTTATAAATAATATAATTATATAAAATAAAAATAACAATAATGAAAATCAAAAAGATAAATAAGTAATAAAACAAATGCTAAACTTGGTGAAAATAAAAATAAAAATATATTTATAAATTTATGATAATATGTGACGCGTTGCGTCTTATTAAGACATTGAACATGTGTTACGGTGTTAGAAAATGATGCAGAATATATCGAAACACGTGTCACAATAGATTTTAAGAAATGTATTATTATAATAAATTATTTTAGAAATAGATTTCTATAGATAATTATAGATATTCAAATTTCAGTAACATACTGTTATTAAAATCACATCATTGTTTCTTTTAAACATGCTACTTACCTTACGTTTTTTTAAATGCCTTTTTATTATATTTGTTTATTGTTTTATACTTTGCCGTGTATTCATTTTGTTGATATTTTTTTTCTTTTTTGTAACTTTCATATTTGTGTTACAGTCTCGTTAACCTTAATCCCACGTCCCAAAATGAGAAATGTAAATTACTCATCGGGAATATTATATATGCATATTACTTATGTACAATATATATATATGTAATATATTTTGAAATAACAAAATAAAATTACATTCAAAATTTAATAAAGTCTGTAATAATCAATTAATATTTTTTAAATGAATTTAAAAAAAGTATTTTTGCGCGACATGACTTTTGTTTCTAGAAACACGCTCTACTAATTTCTACTGACCTAAAGAAAGGGTCAACAATTGAAGTGAGTATTTGTATTCAGTAAAACTACTTAGGTATATGTTAGGAAAAAAAACTTTCCATCCACCCTTCCCAGCTTGAATCAAAACGGGGAATTTGTATTTCCGATGGCTTATTGGCACATCAACAAGGTGATAATCGGTTTCGATGGTCATCCCAGAGAATGTGCGAAGTTCCGGTAGACCTCCCACCTCTGCATACCGCGTATCCGATGTTTCCGCTCCGACGAAGGATTACTCACTCCGATATTGACCTACGGGCACCGGTTACTAGCCACTCACTAGGTTACGGCAACACTCGCAACCTGTGTTCTCCTACAATTTTACCCATGTTTTTTATCTTGAATGCAACAAGATCTAAAAAATTTAACACTTTATGTAAATAAGAATTAAACGCAATAGATCCCAGTACACCCGAATAGGTGTAGAGACACTATGGTAATCTTCTTCTGTTCGAGTCATGGCAGGTCCCCTGACGTCGAGGGTCACTTGAGAGTAACTGCCCTTGCCTTGGGCAACTCTAGAAACATTATGTTTTCAAATCTTCCTTACATTTTAATTCTTCTTCTTTTGATCCTTATATGCACCCAGTGGTGCATAGGGCACTGCATCATATCCAAGCAGTGTTATCTTGATCGTTAATTGCACGAAGGCAAGGTTATCAGCCCTGCGCCTCAGGTACCAGTCCACGGTGATATTAAATAAATATGAAAGTGAAAACCACCCATATTTAATTTGAGCCCCCTGGGAATCAAACCCGGGACCTTCAGCACGGTAGCCACATGCGCTAACCGCTACAGTACGGAGGCGGACATTTAATTTGAATTATTCAGACGTTAGAATGTTGCGAGAACAGGAACTCCAAGGAATACGTTGAAACAATTTAACTTTTTTTCTATTCCGCAGTGTTGCCGGACACCAGTTGCAGCCACCCCAAGGCCGAGTTCGGCGGCGGCTCGCCAGGGGGCTCCGCGCGGCCACCCTACCCCGCCCTCACGGAGCTGGAGCCCCTGCTGAACCCGCACTACCCCGCGGAGCCGGCGCCCTACTCCAACAACTGGGCGCCCAACGGCTGCAACTCGTACAACAACTACCAGTACAACAACGCGGCGGGCAACAACAACCTGACGTGCGCGCAGCCGCAGGCGCCCTACCTCAACCCGCCCGGGCCCACTGTCATGCTCTACCCGCACCTGTACTCCACAGTCAACCAGAATCAGATCCACTTCCACCTGCACAGCTCTCCGGACAAGCTGGACCAGTACTTCTCGGGAGACAGCTCACTCACCATTAGCTCGGGCGCTTCGCTCAAGAGCAGTATCGAGATCCTCGGCGCTCCCCCGCCGGCCCTTGACGGAGAAGCCCCGAGACCTCTCAGCGGAGGCGCCATGACCTCCGACCCGTCAGGAGTGTGGAGACCTTACTAGCGTCCATCATTCGTGACTGACTGGACAATTCTTCTCATTGTGATTTGCGGCGATATTTATTTTATTTTTTTTAATTAATCAAAACGATATTATTTTTTGACATCTCAACATAGATGAAGAAGAATATGGAAGAAAAATCATAAAATATGTGAGAAATTTGTTCATTTAAGAGTTGAAAGAATTGAGTTTTTAAATCAAAAATCTTCCCGAATGAATGATAAACATTAAGATATGTTGATCCATAAAAGCTAAACATTATCAGGATGTTTTTTTAACATCTCAACATAGATGAAGAATAATAAAAAAGTTTAGGCATTAACGGGGCTTACGACCGTTATAGGCTGGTTTAAGTGATCACTTTACACACGTGTAACATTCACCAATTCTACCCATGATTGAATACCACACTACTCAAATTCTTGGAAGCTCTATATATATATGTGTATATATATATATATATATATATATATATATATATATATATATATATATATATATATATATATATATATATATATATATATATATATATATATATATATATATATATATATATATATATATATATATATATATATATTTATATATACATATATACATACATTGTGCTTGGGTCACTAGAACTTCTTTAGAGACACCTATTGTGAGATGAAAGAAGCTTTTTACTAAGCAGAAACCTTTCTATGTTGAGTTGTCAAAAAATAATATGAAAAATAAATCCTATAATTGGAGAAAACCCAGATTTGTGTACTAGTATTTGGATACACTCAACATGTTGTAATCAAAATGATTATTCCTATCAATCGCTAAGACAATAATTTATTAGGTATCCGTGTTACCTGTGTAAAAATGATTATGGAAAAACACTGTGTATAATATTACAAATATTTACAAATGTGGCGATATTTTACGTTGGTAAGAAAATGTACATTTTATTACATTATATGATAATTAATAAAAAAATTAAATATGTATCAATAGGTATAAGTATTGATAATACTTACCCGTGTATATAAATTAAGTAAATATAGGTTAATGCAAAATACTTAGGAGTTTAAGTCTTAAATCTTCCAAATAATTATCCTAATTCCTATCCTATCAATATCCTAATCCTGTCAAATCTACGATTTTTTTCATAACAGTTTCCTGTTGGTTTTGTTTAACATGCTTTATAAACGGATATTTAATATTATCTACTCCTACAGCCGTAAAAATAATAATAATTAAGTGGATTTCTTACGTTTTCAATAGACTTCTATAATTCCATTAGTCTAGCAATCTTTAAAAAAAATTGTAAAGTAAAATGTATAATTCTGTTAGCGACCGACTGCACAAGAGACCAGACGTCTGTCAGCTCCCTTTTTTAAAAAATATTTATTTAAAAAATATTTTTATATTTATTTTTAACTCCTTGTCTTTCAATAACTCTGTACTTTTCAAAACCGTATATTTATTTCGAAAAAAAACTTATTTTGCTCAATACAAAAGCGGTGTTTTAAGGATAAAAAATCAATTACGTTAAATGTTACCTGGGTTCGAAGAAAATTAAGTTGGGGGTTATCGAATATTCTGCCTTAAAAATAATTGAAAAATACACTGAGTTCGATACAAATATTATGTTATTCGCAGTATACGTAAATAGTCGTAGTATATGGTCCGAAAGTCACACTTGACTGGATATTCTTTATTATTGTATGTAATTCAACCTTATCCGCACCCTATGGTGCATAGGGCAGTGCATCATATAAACGCAGTGTTATAGTCCTGGGTAATATTGAATAATTAGAGTGAAAAACTACAAGTCGAGAATGTAAGTAAGTCGTATGAAAGGGAAGTGAATGAAAGATTGAATGTAAGGAATATGGATATGAATGTAGACGATACCTGGGAGCACATCAAATCGTGTATGTATGAGTCAGCAAAGAGTGTATGTGGAGTTGCGATCCAAGGTAGGAAAAAAGGAGATGCATGGTGGGATGAGGGCATGAAAGGACTTGTCTCTGAGAAGAAGAATGCTTGGCTAAATATGTTAGCAGTTAACGATGTTAAGAGTGAACTTTTTAAAATAATGAAAGATCGGTATAAAGAATGTAAGAGAAAAGTGAAAATGGGAGTAAAAGAACGGAAAGATCGTCTAAAGAGAGAAGAAGGTATGAAAATGTCAACCCACTTTCAAGAAAACATTAAGCTTTTCTGGAAAGAGGTAAAGAACGCAAAAAATGAGACTGAAAATGGAGGTATGAAAGTTATCAAATCAAATGATGGTAGAATATTGACGAATGAAAGTGAAGTGAAAGAAAGATGGAAAGAATACTTTATGGAAATTTATGAAAGTAACGGCAATGTCTCCACCGAGACACCCATAGAGGCAAGGGTGAGTGAGGGTATGGTATGTGAGATAAGTATGTCAGAAATAACGAATGCCTTAAAATTAATGAGGAACGGTAAGGCTGTTGGGTATGATAATATTGCTATAGAGTTTGTAAAATGTGGTGGACTGACCACCCTCACATGGATTCACAGACTATTTAACCTGTGTCTTGAGGAAGGATACACACCTCTGGATTGGAGACGGGCAGTAATCATGCCTCTATTCAAGGGAAAGGGATCTCGCGCAGAGTGTGAGAATTATAGGGCGATAAGCCTGCTAAGCTCTGTCGGTAAACTCTATAGTAAGATTATAATTGAAAAAGTTAGAATGGTGACGAAAGAACGGATTTGGGATGTGCAAGGTGCTTTTATGAGTGGAAGAGGTTGCACAGATCAAATTTTTGCACTACGAATGCTGACGGAAAAGTTTTTGGCTAAAAATCAGAAACTCTTCTGTGCTTTCGTGGATTTGCAGAAAGCGTATGATAAGGTTGATAGGATAAAATTATGGAGCGTGCTGGAAAAATATGGAGTAGACAATAAACTTATACAAGCAGTTGCTTCCCTCTACGAGGGCAGCACAGCTAGTATAAGAGTGAATGGGGACATTACATCATGGTTTGCAATATCCGAAGGCGTAAAGCAGGGATGTGTAATGTCACCATGGTTGTTTAATCTCTATATGGACCATTGTATGAAAGAGATTGAAAGTATGGGAGTCGGAGCGAAAATGATGAATATAACTGTTAGTTGCTTGCTGTATGCGGATGACGCCGTACTGCTAGCGAGCAGCGCGGAGGACTTGCAACTAATAGTGTCAAGAATGTACGATGTATGTATGGAAAATGATCTGGCAATGAATGAAGGTAAGTCAAAGGTCATGGTGTTTGAAAGAGAGAAAGATTTGACAGAATGCAAGATTATCGTGCACAATGAATCCCTAGAACAGGTGCAAGAATTTTTATATCTAGGAAGCATGTTCACAAGGGATGGAAAAGTGGATAAGGATATTGAGAGAAGAGTGAATGCAGGGAATAGAATAAATGGTGCTTTTAACAGAGTGATTGGGAATAAGAACATGTCCATGGAAGCCAAGCTAGCGGTTCACAACGGCGTGCTAGTACCGACACTAATGTATGGAAGCGAAACATGGAACTGGCAAAGGAAGGATGAAAGCAGAGTGAATGCTGTTGAAATGCGCTCCCTCAGACGAATGTGTGGAAAATCATTGTATGACAGAATTAAAAACGACGATATAAGAAAGGAATGTAAGGCTGAACGAGGAATAATTGAAAAGATTAGAAAGAGCTCTTTGCAATGGTATGGACATGTGGAGCGAATGGATAGCGAGAGAATGACTAAGAAAATATATGTGGCGAATGTGAGAGGGAAAACAGAACGTGGACGACCGAAAAAGACTTGGCACGATCAGATCAATCAGAACCTGAAATCTGGCGGTGTCAAAAGTCTGCGTAATCGGAGGGCATGTATGACTAGATGTATGGATGTGAAGGAGGCTAGGAGTGTATGTCAGGACAGAAGAGTGTGGCGTTCCATCCTCTCTGCCTACCCCTGCGGGGAAACGGCGTGATGGTAGTAGTAGTAGTAGTAGTAGTAAAAATCACCTATATTTATTTGACCCCCCCTCCCCTAGGAATCAAATCCCGGACCACCAGCACGGTAGTCGAAGGTGCTGACGATTACACTACGGAGGCGGATGTAAATGACAATATTCAAATAGTACAAACTATAATTGTATTTTATTATGTATTAAGGTGAATATGTTGTTTTACTGGACATTTCATAATTTAACGTTTCGTAACATATTTTTTTTTTAAGTAACATCACGCGTCAATGTAAAATACAATACATTTTGAGGGTATTTACGGTAATTTATCGGAATTTATATACTTATTACTGCCTATCTATAATACCGGGCCAAGGTGTACTTTACCAATACGCTTACGTTAATAAAACTGAAAAACTGAAATTTGATTCCCTAAAATTAGAGTTTACGACAGCACAATAATACCAAAGTAACTTAAGGAAAAAGCATGTTATAAAACCGTCACTGTCTAATTCGCAATTATTTAAGGAAAATATTAATAAACTGAAATCTTGTTGGATGTATTAGGTTTTTTTAAAATAAAACAAAATGACATTAGTGACATCTATTATCCAGTAGAAATATAAAGAGTTAGGATCTAATCTAAACTTCTCCAAACTGTAATTTTATTTATAAAAAAAATACAGCTTACATCTTAACAACTCATATAAAAACTATTTTAAAATGAGTTGTTATGATTTCATAAAATACTATTATTAAGTTTCAATTTATGTTATCTAAACATTTAATATTCATGTTTCATTTAAAGTAATGAGCGTTATATTATTACCGACTGTACAATGTCGGTAACAACTTTCTTTAGTACAACTTTTGTCCACCAGGGCTACTACAGAGAGTGCTTGTGCTTATGTTTCTCAAGACAAGTCAGTTTGTGTTTTGTTGAGCCCGTATCGTCGTCGGTTTTGTCTAGCCGTCATAAAGTAGTGCCTTTTTTTGATAAAATACGAAAATGTCAGACGAAGTCGCCGAAAATGGAACTGCCAATGGAGACGTGCCGGAAATCGAACTCATCATAAAGGTAAGAAGTGCAGTGAACAATAATTACTCATCCGCCCAGTGGGGCGTATTCCATGCACCGTGTCTATTTCGTGACCTTCGAAGTTCGGCCGGATCGGCACTTATGATCCGACATTTGAAGTATTTCCACGATTCTTTCTGCTTTATCACGGGGTGCATCCTTCGAAGGTTCGTGCCTATTTTTCAAATTGAATTTTGGCGGTTGCGGAAAGCCGTTTATAACGTCAAATTCTGACAACATGTGTGCGCCAGCCACTATGTATGTAGGTCAACGTTTTAGATATTATTCGTAAACAATCACGAGTGACGGTTAATGAAGCTTCTCGGTATAACTATCTCTCGAAAGAATTCATTTAAGTCGGCTTTATAATTTATCGCGATCGTTATTATGTAAGGAGTTTCTCCGCCGTCTGTTTGCAGTTACCGACCGCCTCCGCCAATGGTGCATTCGATTTCATTGTTTTGTCGTTTTAAGTTCCTTTTTCGTTTGGTAGATGCAGAACCGAATAATAATATAATATATGCATTGCTGAAATTATATGTATATCGGTCCATCCTAATGCTTTCACGCGATGTATTTATTTTAAATACTGTAACCACCATAACATTTACAGGCATATACATCTACACGTAGTCACTCGAAGCTTTTCATTTTCTCATGACTCTTTTACTCTCCATAAGCAACGCATACAGCAACTTGTTGATTATTTAATGACTCACGCGTTGTCATTCTGTTTTAGTATATATGTACATACATTATTTTATGTTTAACATTTTCTGTTTGTTCATCATAATCACGTTTATCTTAGCACTAGCACTTCGGTTGTGGGTATAGTTAGTGTTCCTTTCGAAGACGTATCGCATATTCGATCCATATCTCAATTATGATCTCATAAACATTGTGTTTTGCATGTTTTTCGCAATAATTAAACACGATGAAAATGATACCATTTTAATTGCTTTCTTATCTTTTTGAATGTAAAAAATTGAATATATTTTTAAATAATACGATAAGTAGAAGAATCTAAATCTTTGAATTGATTTTACTACTATCTATATCCCGTTATCCTGACTTATAATCAATTTCACATATTTCACAACGCTTTTAATTAATATTCTGATTTTTTGTCATCAATTAACACTTGTCAAATTTGCATAAACGTTATCAACAAAATAAATATGCAGTATAATTATTTTAGTAAGAAAATAATAAAAACTATAATATGTAAAATGAAATAGGCCTTGAAACTCCTTTTTTAAGTATGCTTTTACATTATGAACCCGATAAATCTATGTTTTACTCAGTGTAAAACTTTCTGTTTCTATCTTGGAACATTATGACAGCGAAATAATTATCAATGATAGTCAAAATATGATTTTTTTTTAAATATAGATATAGAAGCGTGATATGTTCCTTTTTGTACGAATTTAAATGTCGTTTTTGTAACATGCATATACATACTTATACATCGTGCTGTATATCCCTGATCTACTAACATTTGTTTGAATATTGTGTTGTCTTTAATTACTATTGACATGAATCGAATTCCTAAATCGACGACTTTTCAAAATTCCTCTCCTAAAGAATTTCCCATCTTTCTTTGTTGGTGGAAAACTCTTCTGGGTGAGTGTTTACACCCCCTCCAAAGATGAATATATGTCCATAGAGGGAGTCTCGGAGAAAGCGAAATAGGCAAATGATACAAAGTCGGACAAATGTTGAAGATGACTAAATTTCTGAATCGACCTCCATTGCTTCTGGCATTATTGGGATGCAAACTGAATGCAATTTCTATCATTGGGTGGAAATTGCATTCAATTTGTCCAGTTGATCACAGTACCAGCTCTGAATTGATGATCTCGTACGTAAAATACAACAACCCCCATATCAAAGCAAATTAAATACAACTTTCTGGTAGTTGACTCATTTCTCCGAGGTTGTGGAAGCCCGTGGAAGCCAGTGGAAGCCCGCACTTCCCATATGACCGTGTGGGCACCACATTGTTACAGGCCATCCACATTGAATCGCGTATAGAAATCCTTCGGGCCCAGCCTTGCTCGGTTGTTGCGGAATTTAACGTCAAGCTTGTTGACGTAGCCAAGTTCGTTCAAACGATTTTCAACGCTCGATTTGGGATTTGAAGAATGGCCGCGATCTCCCTGATCCATAACGCTGATCGGCATGGACAGAATTCTTCATTTTGTCGCTGTTTACCTCAATTGGCTGGCTAGAGCGAGGTGCGTCTTGAACCGAAAGTTTTCCGGTAAAAATAAAATTAATAAACTTCCAAATTAAATACTCGACGTTATGAAACTTGACGACATTCATTATCGACTACTGGGGTTTTTTTAATTGTCGCTTTAATATTTTTCCTTCCCTCTCCCTCGAAAAAGGGTACCTCAAACGTTGGTACCCTTTTTGATTATTTATTTCATTTATAACTGAAACGAAATACATTCGTAATTGTTCGTATTGCGTTATCACATAGGCGGTAGAAACAATAATCTATAATTGTCCATTGTTACTTCATATATTTATAGTATGTACCTATTTACACGTGCACTACGCTGCATCGCCCTGGAATGTGCGCTATCGGGTAATCGCTTTAGAATCGCTCCTTTGTACATATGTACAAATGAACGAACGTTGTTGTTTCATCACCTTCACCCCATTCCGGTTTCAGAACTCGTGAGTTTTTGGCCAAACACTCGGTCACTGTTCTTCTCCACCCGCCCTACCACCCTGATCTCGCTGCTTCAGACTTATTCTTGTTCTCCAAACTCAAAAGTCCTTTGAAGGGAAGAAAATTTAACTTTCCCCGAGATTAAGGCAAATGCGACGAAGGAGCTGAAGGACATCACAAAAGAAGCGTTTCAGAAATATAATATACTTTTGGGATACGTTTGCGCGTCGGGGAGGTGACTACTTTGAAGGGGACCCACACATGTAACTTCTAAAGAAAGTACATTTTATTTTACGACGTCAGACTAAGTATTAATTGAACAGCCCTCATATATTACTTTATTTCTAACGATTGTAGCATTTTGGAATCGGTTGGCGATCAATATTATCAGGAATTAAATGGTACCGAAAAGAAAACAAATAAATGTTTATTTTTTCCGAATAAGAGTAATGTTATCGACACTACGAGGTCCATGAAATAGGTCAGGTAATAAAGCACAAGGTACGTTACTCATTGTATAAAATACAAAAGGAGTTAGCACTGAAGTAAATACGTATTGACACAATATCTGAAAATACTGGCTGACAATCCGATATTTGAGGTCCAACTAAATTAGACATAGCATAAATTCAATAATTTAATAATTTACTAGATTCGCATTTGGAAATCAATAAATTAAACCTAGCATAAATTCAATAATTCAATAATTTACTAGATTCGCATTTGGAAGAAATTCTCGTTGCAACGCTATCAAAAGCTTAATTTTCATTGGTTATGGAGATCGCGTTTGCTATCTGAAATATTGAATAATTATTACATTTGTGTACATACATAATTGGTAATTTTCATTTCTTGCATTTTATAAGCGTTATCAAACAATCGATCGCCCCGTGCAATACGATCGGAGTTGTCAAAATCAAATATTTTCAATAAATGTTTAATAAAAAATACAGCAAATAATTTTCATAAATTCTAATTATCTGTATGAAATTCAACATATATAGCCCCGAATATCTTTAAACGACTTAAATGCATGGAGTTCTTTTGCATCTGTTTTGATCTGTATTTGCACAAAAAAGGCACCAATTATGACAAATTAATATTATTTTAGTGGAATTCATATCTCGTTATGTAATTTCAATAATGGCAGAGATGTGTGAAATTCAGCGAAGCTAATTTCTGTGCTTGCCGTCACCTTGTCGCAGCTCATTCGCTATTAGTTCTGGCGTGATCGTACCATGTCACTTTATAGGGAGAACATTAGAGAAATATGTACAATATTATGTGAACTAGCGCGCAGTTGCAAATCACCAAAATGCATTCATTGTTATAATAATAATAATGATTTGGATAATTTATATAGCGCCATTTTCGTAAAATACTACCTTAAGGGCGCTTATTATGGTTTGTTTGCTTATTGTTCCGATGTATTTTATTTTCAAACTGCATAAGTCTAGCTTAAGCGACGTTTTTTTCAGATTTTCAGTTCCGAATTATAATATCATCGTCTCATAATCGTTTCCTTATAATTTCGACGTTTAATATTTATGTAATCGTCCAAATGGAAAATTTAAAAAAAATTATTGCTTGTATGCAGTGGCGTGCACTTAATATAGGCACATAAGCAGAGCCTCCCTAATGGAATGGAAAAAATATGGAAATCTTTGAAAATAATAATAATAATAAATTAAAATAAAAAAATACAAGATTTCTCAGTTATTTATCCGCGACTAATTACTAGAGTTATGACAGATGAGTTTAAAAAAATAATAATCAAACGCGGTGTTCCCACTGCCTACCATGATCAAAAACTCTGTGCACGCCACTACTTGTATGAAAAACTTAAGAGACATGTAAATTATGGTAATAGTTTAACCTGACTTGAAAATAACTTAATGTTTGAACTCACTGTACGAGTAATAACGTGAATCTTCAAAGTTTCATTGAGTAATGCTTATTGTACCTATTCACGTAATACAACACGCGGTTACGGGCATTTAGCCAAATGCGCCATCAAATTTGCTAGAAAAATACAAAGAAAAATGTTTTTCATGACGTCATTTTGAATCGCGTGGTGTGCCGAGTTGATTCATCGGGGTTTACAGTGCCAGTGGGGAGAAACAGGCTTCTCGCTATTCCGTCATCGCGAATCACGATACCCGCTCGCATTGTGCGTTGTAGTAACCATTCACAATATTACTTTACAGCTACATTATATAGTATGTAATTTATTTTCTTTTTCTGGAAAGTCTAGGAAAATTTTGTCATACATTATTTCTGCGGTTAGCGAGGATATATCGGGACGTGTTATCAGCGATGTTGACATCACTTACTGCAATTACCGCAGGGTTCTTGCCAAATTACATAACTATTTATGTTTTGCGATTATCGCTGTAAACTGCGGCTTCGGGCTGTGCGGTGGACGGTGCCCAGGAGCGTTGCAGCCGTGGTCTGCCTATCTTTGAAAGCTATCCCACCGCACTCCCAGATCTGATACAGAAGCATCTAGACTTTCTGACAGACCTTCTCTTGCAAAGCAATTTTTTATGTACTAAATGTGAAACAAAATACTATCGCGATTTTATTGTGAATCAACATTTAAAAGCTATCAATATCCCTGTCACTACCATTCTAAATAAATACAAGTTTGTAAAAAAACCACCACCAATTTTTTTTGAAGCGCCCCAATGTAGGCGGTGAAATGGATTAGTAGTTATTTAGTTCAGTTAGGGCGTTTGTGCACTGCACGGAATTTTACCGCCCGGCACTTGAGTTAGCGTGACAAAACGACGAATGGCTTGGATTGGCTTGTGCTTTTGTCCATCTTTCTTCGGATCGGTGCGTGAACACGTTGCGCGTAAATTCGATCACGCTAAACTGTCGTAGTCGCTTTTATTTTTCAAAACCGGACTGCCGGACGGTAAAATTCCGGGTAATGCACAAGCGACTTTAGTCAGCTAGATCCGATTCCAGCCCGATGTTGGCCGGTACACAGACGCCTCTACAACCCCGACCAGCACAGGAGACATACACGGAACAGCGCAAAGACAGTTACAGAAAATGCTCAGGTCTGCCGGTCTGCAGGTGACGTCACCAACGAGACGCGCCTGAAGACTCACTAGTACTCGCTAATTACACGGCCGTAGCTGACTACACGATCATATTTACATTCCTAGGCTAGAAACCGCGTTTTTCTCTATGACATCACGAACGTTGCGCATTGTTCGAGTCGGGCAAGCGCGGGCAGCTCTAGATTTTCCGATAAAAAAATACTTAGAATACATTTGCAATCGTCGATCGATTAAAGTAGGTACTTATTTTTAAATGACGTTTCATGATCGCTTGTATTTTTATTTTTAATACGTGCACTCGACGCGATACTTATCATTTTCTTCTCGAGGCAGTTTTCACGGAATCTTTCGATAATATTTGTAACGGTTGCGATTAAAAATATTATGTTTATCCACAGTACAATTGGCGTTTAGTTGAAAGAAAAATAATTGCTTGTAATAAACGGACGCACTGAGAATCTTTAGCGTGTCAATTGAAGGCTTCTTTGAGGCCATCCACAATAGTCAAGTTTTATGCTAACAGATTTATCGCCTGAATACTGTCGTACTTACTCTATATTTTACATTCTAGAACTCGTCACTGGAAACGCACATACTCTTGTATTAATCAAGTTTTTATTTGTAATCACCCGGCCCCGGCAAAAATTCGCAATTAGTTTTTTTTTTATACTATATAATTTTTTTGTTAATTGTTAACGTGCAGTACTTCCACCTCGATATTGTAAGGGGCACCGCATCAAATCCTAATTAACGTGCGGTACTTCCATCCCGTTTGTGTAAGGGGCACCGCATCAAATCCTAATTAACGTGCGGTACTTCCATCCCGATGGTGTAAGGGGCACCGATCAAATCCTTATTAACGTGCGGTACTTCCATCCCGTTTGTGTAAGGGGCACCGCATCAAATCCTAATTAACGTGCGGTACTTCCATCCCGATGGTGTAAGGGGCATCGCATCAAATCCTAATTAACGTGCGGTACTTCCATCCCGATGGTGTAAGGGGCACCGTATCAAATCCTAATTAACGTGCAGTACTTCCATTCCAACGGTGTAATGGGCACCGCATCGAATCGATACGGTGGAAACTTGATTGTTTCAAACGTTAATATATTATTGCAAGGTGATCAGCCCTACGCTCCAGATTATTGAAGATGGGATATAAATATATTTTGGGTACAGATGACGTAAGTGAGGAAAATAAAAGTGAAGGACATTACTGCTATATGGAAAAGGAAATGAAGGTGGAATTGTAGGAAGGTAAAATGGAATGAAGCAAAAACTGGCGTACTCTGGGTCCGCATACCATCGTATCAGCTAATGTAAGTTTGACACTTCTGATGTATGCGAGTCCTTGAGAACAACCATTAAATATTATTTTATATGTATTCGTTTTAGTTGACCAGCAACCGGGTTTCGTCGTAACCGACATCATCAGGCTGGTTATGGTTTTAGTCTCGTATTCGTTTTAGGTTCACCAATAATATCGGTATTTTTTGTTTTATTAAGCATTTTATTATGATTCATCGTTATTAATTATTTTATATCCTTATTGAAACTTGAAGAAGAATAATATATCTATTCTATGAAAAGTCTAGGAGTGACTAATTTATATTAGCCTTTTAAGTGACAACCCTATCCACGGCATCCGTCATTCCATATAATTCTTGAGTGAAAAATTCCAGGCGAAAACACTCGCTAACATTACTCGTCCACCCGTTTATCGATGGAAATATTTAAGATAAGATACCCGTAAATTTGAACAATAAATAATTAATGATATTAAAATAGGTAAATATTTTGTAACAGAGATACCGTTTTGTGATAATGGGTAACACATCATATATTGCTCAAATTGCTTTTTTATGTACTATATTTTTTTTAAGTACCTCCACTGAGGTCTTAATCAGTCTCAGGCTGGATGAACATAAAGATTATCACGGAGTGGGTGTTGTTTTCTTTAAACTCGCGACACAGTAAAGACGAATCGGTACTTGATTTTGACTATGGCATTTTGCAGGGAATGTGAATGTATTACGGGAAACGAAAACATTATTAGAGTAAAAAAAAAGATTTCCTGTATTTTTTTTTAGAATTCAATTTCTTAGAAACTTGTTTCATTAATAATATTCTTATTCATACGGCAGGTGCCGTGGCGTAGTTGGGTAGACTCTCGACTCTGGCATCGCGGGTTCGATTCCCGTCAATTGCGAAATAAATTCAAGAAAGATTTATATTCAATTGGTCTGTGTGCTTGTGATGTATTTTTCCCATCTACCTTCCCTATCCTTACTATCCTATTTGCAGACAAGACTACTAATAGCTGCTTTGCGGGTTATTTATTCCTTTAAAATAAATTAAATTCAGTAATGAAAACACTCCACAACATTCACAAAAATTATTTACTTTCTCAACTAGGAAGAACAAGATGAGTATCGAAAATCTAGTAGTAACGGAAACAGTTGAGGACGGTCTCACGCATGATGGACAATGAAATGCAGCCTAGAAAATGAGTTGATGAGGTCTTCTCTAAACGCTACTTTCAACTTGACCCGGGATCAGAACCGGGAAGAATTGGGGGCACAGACCGAGTACCCAGCATCCTAGGAGACTTGACGATATTGTCAGACGACGATCTTTTTTTACGTATACAATTAATAAACCCACCCTACAGGACGTTAAGAATGGCCGTAGAAACGCCTAATTTTATCTGGTAGTGCCGCAATCCCGCCTCTGTAATTGTTATCAGACTCTCGCTTAACTAACTAGTTACACGTTTATTTAGCGTTCTCGGGAGTTTACACAATTCTTACACGATATTTACTCTAAATTTCTAATCATGCGTGCCCTCACATTTACACGCCAATGCCTCACACGTACGTGGTGAATCAGATATGACCGGTATTTAAAAAATAATGAAACGTGATACAAAAATACATATTACAAGGCATATTTTATTTTTAAATATATATATTTTTTTTATTTTTTACATTTCTTCAGACGAGTGTCCCGAGACGTCCGACAAGTTTTTAATAATTTCGGCCGGTTTATTAATTACGTGATTAATCCGAGAAGAATGCGCAAATTAGCCATTAGCTAAAAACACAGCCCTCTTCTTTTTTGTGATGGCGTCAAAAAAACCTTGGACCGTGAAAAAAAATCTAAAATCAGTGGATGTAGAATAATATGTGCCTGCCATTTTTGTGTCTTGTGTCAATAAATAAACAAAAATTCGTCATATTTAGTTAAAATTTGAAATCCACGAAACTTTATTTCTTATCATAAATTATTCATTCCTCATTTTTTTTTATTCGCATGTATAAATTGTGAAATACATATTTAATTATTATTTATTTACATTCTTATTTTTGTTTGTACACACAAGCATATTTATGCACACTACACGAACAGTGAAACTGCTGATTGAGTACTCAATTTAAGCGGATTATTATTTATTTAAGCAGTGCGAACGTGTGTAGGTACTTGCTACGTAAACCGTACATTATAGTAAATAAGACACGCGATCACTTTCGCTATTGGTTTCACGGCATTTGGGGTTCTGGTGTTACGGTGTTCTGGTGTTCTGGTGTTCTGGTACGCCGGAGCACGACACAGACTCGTGTGGCCAGATTTCCAATACGAGCACGGACTCTATTATGCTCAAAGGCCTTTCCTTTCAAATTAACCCCATTTTATTTCTACACACTAAAAATCAAATTGTACCCGCATATTATTTTATAAGTGTATAAAGCCAGAAAATATTCTTCAGTAGTGCGAAAATCGTGCTTTACAATATATTTTTTTTTATGAAAAGAAACCGAGTATGATTATAAATTATAAAAACATATTTGCAACATTTTTAGGTGTGTCCAAATCCTTGTTAACGAATCTGGGTTTCTCCACTTAGGAGTTATTTTTTTACATTTTGATATCTCAACATAGATGAAGAAAAAAATGGAAGTCTGAATGACGCCGTGGAGTAGTCAGGTAGACCTGACTCTATCTGCCAATGTATTATCTGCTATAGGTATTATAATGTAGCATTCAGTACAATATTCAAATTACATTTGGTTTATTATAAGCACGACCATAGCAAGGTGAAACAGCTTTCTCTAGAATAATAGTTGTAAATGGATTTTAAATTTTAAAAATAAATAAAATCATATTTATTAAAAATTATTTAAAACTAATACCACTTTAATTATTTTTTTTTTTTTTAAAGATAAATATTTTTGTTTTTATTATTTACACAAATATTTCAATTTCATACTATTTCTATGAGCCTGTGCGGCTCATTATTAGAAATAGGTATCAAATTGTGGTAGAGTGGGTTCGAACCGAGAAACTGTGACTTAAGAATCCGCGACACTAACCACGGGACCACAACCCGACACATTAAGTAACAGTTGAAGTTAAAATAACATTACTGCCGTAAATTTACTAATACCTAAAAATAATGTGTTCGAGAGACCTTCAGCTCGCTGTGCGATGTATTTATTGAACATGTGTTTATTTGTAATTCTGAACACATAATATGCAAATTTGTCGCTGGAACGCTAAATGATGGTGTGTTAAGATAACTCTCCGATCTTTCTGCCGATACTTGTGACGTGTTTATTGCGACCTTGTGACTCAGAGACACTTCCTCGCATGATCTTCCGACATCCTGTATCCAGCAAAGTAACTTTTATTACGATTTGCACGCTTTTAATATCAAGGCATCTTTAAAATGAAGAAGTGGCGAAGGGAATTGCGTGACGATTATGTTATGTAGTTAATTATCAGGGAAAATGAGAAGTGACTTTTTCCTTATTTGTTTATTTACTGAAATTCTGTCATACAAACGTATAATTGATATCACTTCACGTATGGAACCTCGCCCCGTTATGACATTTCATTATTTGAGGATATCTAAGAGCTGAAGTTTATAAACTATTCACTAACCGAAGGTTGCTGTGTATGGTTTTCATTTCAAACACGCAAGATAAGGTACCATTTTTCCTATTGTTAAATTGGCATTATGCTGGAAACATCGTTCTGCTTTGGGGCCATTGAGAAGAGTCACAGAAATATCTACGTGAATTTTACGTGTAGATAGTCTTCGAACGTCGCATTTTTTATCCCCTGCTTCAATGTGATCGTCAATAATGACGTAATTAATAATAATGTACATTCCAAGGTGCTGAATCTTATTTAAGGAAATAACTAATCGCGCTTCATTGAAAATAAAAATAATGATTACATACCCAAGTCTCGTGAGATTGCCATTGCGTTATCTCTAACTGTGAGTACGATGATAAAAAAAATATCAGGCGTTTAATCATTTTGTAATCCGCGCTGTTTCTCCATGGACGACAACTGTCAAATGTTTTGGCGACCTATTCTTCTTCTTTAGCTCCCCTTTCTAAAATTTATAAATTAATTCACAAATCAGAGAATCGATGAATTTGTGATTCATTAAACCAGTAAACGAGAATCACTCGAAATTGAGATCCGGTCGCCCGTTCAATATTAATGAACTGGTCATCGAGATCCTTTCGTTCAAGAACGACCTACACTACAGGCGAGGACTATTCATTAAATAATGTTAACTTCCAAAATCGCGTTGAATCCACGAAACTTGCCTAAAATAGCGCGCAGGTTTGTAATGACGCGTTGATGGAGAGCCACTAATTCGTGTTTATTTAAGGGGCGCATTGTGGCTTAGCCGAGAAACCACAATAAAACCAGGACGTTTGTGTAAAGTGACGTGAGCAGGCGCTGTGCAGGGGGGAATTTGTGGCGTAGCGGAGATGGAGGTGTAGAGCTGATTTTGTAAAAAAATATTCGTTAGTTTTCAGATTTTAGGGTAATTTAAATTTTACTTTTTAGACTCTTAGAAATAGTCGGGTGTTAGCGTTATTCTGTCGAGGTGTACAAAGTAATTAATCAAGCGCGAATTTAATTATTCACCGTCATGCTGCATTGCCTGCCTTTACATTGCGTATGATGTGTTTTTGTACACCGAATACTTTTCTACAAAATAATATGCGGCGCGCGGTGGCGGTGGCGGCTGGCGACTGGCGACCAACGAGCGGCGCATGGCTTCGGCAACATCATTCGAACAGCGCTTTCAATTTTCTACAAGAATCACGAGTTGCTCGCTCATCTCGACTTAACGTTTAAGCACACAGCGCTCAAAATCTTTTCAGATCTCGTGATAATACTATTTAACCTTCATTCGATTGCATATAGTCCATTTAACCGAAACTACGCGACTACGGAACGACTACCGCTAGCGTATGGTGGGGACTGACCGGAGTCATTTCGTCGTAACGTAACACGTTACGCTAGCATTCGTATAGTCAGTACAGCGAGCCGAGCTCGTTCCGAGTACTCCATCGGATGTTCGGATGCTCGCCGCGAATGTTACGTTATAACGAAATGCTCCGCTCAGTCCCCACCTTTAGTACAGCACTCATGTTTGTTTGACTCGGTGATTCCCCTGTTTTGGCGATTTTACCCTCCAAGGGCCCTTGGCAGACCAGACGCCCTGTTTTAATAATAAAAGCTTGTTGATATCTCCCCCCTCTCCCAGGGACGAGTAGGGCAAAATATATTAAACTGATGCGACGTTGTGTTGAACGTAAATTCCACGATGGGCAGTAATGATACTAATGTGTATACCTACTGTACTGAACTTTCTATGATATTTTTAACTTTGATTTTATTTATGGAGATAAATAAAAGCACCACAACTTTATAAGCACAACTATCTATCCTAAAAGATCGAAGACGCAACTTGATACGATTTTTGCTCAGATTGATCAGATGCGGATTTCAAGGTCAACGCACGTATTTACAAACCGTCCTTTATATAAACGCACTGAACGCATTTTTTTTGTACGGATATCTTAATAGTTAATAAAACTCCCACCGTCATGCTGTCTTAGTGCCTTCTAGAATAGACCAGATTAAAAAAAAAAACACTCAAATGTCGAAATATTAAACACACAAAATCGAAAAATCATGTCAAATAGGGGAGATTTTCATTTTTCTCAGACATTCATCTTTTTCATATAAAAAGATCGATAGATATTTCGTATTCAGTTAAGTCATCTATAATATTGCCATATCATATGTAGGGTGAATAATCCAGTGTCTGATATAATAAATAATATTAATATTGTTAATAATCAACTAGTCAAAGTAGAGTATAAAAAATATATAAACATCCATCATAAACAGTATAGGTATTTACAATTTGTTCTGATTAATTCACAAAATTACAAGAATTTTTCCTTATGACTAGTACTTACGAAATTACATTTATTGAGGTCTGTCCATAATTATTTAACTGTCTTTCTTTACTAACTTCTTTATGTATATTTTTTTCTAAACAGTTTGTTTATTTTTCTTTGCAGGCATCTACCATAGATGGTAGGAGAAAAGGAGCGTGCCTCTTTTGCCAAGAATACTTTATGGATCTATATCTGCTCGCTGAACTAAAAACTATCAGTCTAAAAGTAAGTACACTATTTATATTACATTTAATCCTTTATTATCCATATTCACTAATCCTGTTAATATACGACCTTGAAACAAAATCTCTACAAAATCATTAGTAATGACTAGTAGTAACTCCTAGGAGTTGTAAAAATGGATATTTGCTATTTAATAATGCGAGTGTGTTATTTTGTGATTTTAATGCAAGGGAAAGTTGATATCTATATGTATATCGTATCGAAAGTATATTGATATGTACATATCTTATAATTTAGATATCTTTTTTGAGAGTTTTTTTCCTTATTTTGTAAGCAAGTCAAACATATATAATGAAAACTGGTTTAGATTTGTGACAAACATTTCTTTTTGTGTTTTACTTTTAGTCTGAAAAATTTAATGTTTTATAAAATATAATTCAAAAAGAGCTCTTAATAAGTGTAAAAATCAACAAAAAAATTCAGGTAGATGACACATTTCTATAGTCGCTACTGTGAGTATCAGCATATCATCTGTGTGAATGTCCCAGCAAATGTCAAGAAGTTGCCAAGGGATTGAATAAAGATGAATGGAAATATCTAATTTATCGAATAGTGTATGCTAATTAAATTAATTGTCAAATCTATAAATAAATATGCTTATTGAAATTAAAAAATAATAATAAAACATTGTGGCTGTAACTTAATTTAAAACTTGTGTACAATATTATATAAGGCGGAATATCCAGATTTATTTTGTTTTTTTTTTCAATTCTTTTACATTTCACAATATAATATAAATACAAGTAAAAACAAAAAAAAAGATGTATCATCACATTTCAAGCTCAATATAATTTTTCATCCTAAAGTGTATTAACACACTATCTGCTGAAGGGTAATTTTACCGTTTCACTCGACTAGTGGTGTTCGGCGGGAAGGGTAATTTTACCGTTTCACTCGACTGGTGGTGTTGGGCGGGAAGGGTAATTTTACCTTTTCACTGGACTCACCGTAAATTGCGTGTAAGTTATTTTTACGCATGACTTTTGCTGCATCTTTTGATCTCATATCGATGTATAAAGTATGGTTAAATGTCATCACATATTTTTCAGAGATGTTTATCTCTATTATGAGCGCGAATCAGCCTGCAGATAGTATGTTAAATTATATGATTCTATGTTTCATTCTAGGTCACTACAGTTGATATGCAGAAGCCTCCTCCAGATTTTCGTACAAATTTCGAAGCAACACACCCCCCTATACTGATAGACAATGGATTGGCTGTTTTGGAAAATGAGAAGATCGAACGACATATCATGAAGGCTGTTCCCGGGGGCCACAACCTATTTGTTCAGGTAAAATAACTGAATGTGATATTTTACTACTGCAGTAGGCGAAAGATAGAATGTCATACCAATCTACCAATCATACTTCTTCCACATTATCTTGCACCCCGGTTATCTTGCTGATGTATTTACTTTCAAGGTTTTTGTGATCCTTATAATGCCAAATGAAGTCTGGCTTTCCTTCATTTATATGCCGCGAGATAAATGGACTACACGGAGCCATCACTAGTCACAATTTCTTTCTTATTATTATTCTCATTATATATTTGTACATCGTTATGCAAAACACCAGATTTCTGATTCAATCTGGAGATAAAAAAGATCTGTCGCACTGTAATTTCTATAAATTATTTTTCAAATTGTTTTCCTAAATTTATCATTTAGTCTAGTAAGTCCTTCACAAATTGTAGATAGAAATTTTAATGTAATATGGTTATATAATTGGGCAACCGAGAAATAGCATGTATTTTATACTTATGATTGATGTTGTATTTTTACAGGATAAAGAAGTGGCCACGTTGATTGAGAACCTGTACTCCAAGCTGAAACTAGTGCTGGTAAGGAAAGACGAACAGAAATCGGCCAAGCTCCTGTCCCACCTGACGAGGATAGACGGCCTGTTGGCCAAGCGAGCCACCAGGTTCCTCACTGGAGACACCATGTGCTGCTTCGACTGCGAGCTCATGCCGCGCCTACAGCACATCCGAGTGGCCGCCAAATACTTTGTGGATTTTGAAATACCGGTAACTTTAAATAACAATTAAGACAATTTGGTTTTCCCCAAATGTTTTATACCTTCAGTGATGGTATTGCTTGTTTCCAGCCGACACTACGAGCACTATGGCGCTACATGCACCATATGTACCAACTGGACGCTTTCACCCAGTCCTGTCCGGCTGACCAAGATATTATCAACCATTATAAGCTCCAACAGGTAATATAAATTCTTTTTACTTTTATAAATATAGTGGGCAATATGAAAATGCATGAAAAAGAGGTAATTCTTTTTTTTACATTCTTAAGATGGTCAATTCATTGAATTATTTTTTTATACTATTGTTTTTACCCGCCAATAATTCCTTCCGGATTCAGATCATTGTTATATTTTAGAGAAATTAGGGAGTATCCTGGCAAACACCTGGCTGTTATAGATTCCTGAGACTCAAGCAGCCGCTTGTGTTTTTTTTTAATCTTTATTTTAAATCTTATTTACATTTGTAAAATATGTTTCTCTTTTTTATTATTTTTATTTTATTAAAAGTGCCAAAAGAAATGTTTATAAAAACAGTCTTCATAAAATGTTTACTTTAAATGCCAGACTATATGTGTGTTGGAGATTTGGCTCAAAAAAGAGAAAGCATTCTAGCTCAACAAAATTAAACCTTTTGGGCTAACAAAGGTTAAACCTTTCGGGTTAACTGTGAGTAGGCTCTTCGGACCAACACAGAGGGTAGACTTTCTGGGCCAAAAAGGGTTGATCATTTGAATCAACATCAAAAAATATCCAGTCTTCCATATTTCCTTCACATAAAAAGATACTTCATCTCTGTTGAGATATCTAAATAGTATTTTAACGTTAAAAGTGCTTTTGACCCCTAGTGTTTTTCTTATTTGGATTTTACCCCTATACATGCTTTAAAATTGTTAATAATATCAAGCTGAAACATACCCAAATTTACACTACACTGTACTTACCTTACTCCACTCACTGCCCTCTAATGATGACACATTTTTTCTTCTGACCTGAAGATTATCTTTTTTACAACATGATCTATTAAAAAGAAAATTCATCACTCAAAAAAGTCAGTCTGGTGACTTATTAACTACGAAAAAACTCTAAAATGTCAACTCTGTGCTTGTAAAAAGACTTTGTTACATTTAACATTTGTACAAAAATGTTGTTGTACAAATTGAGTACTAAATATCAAGATGAACTGGGCCCTTGATATCAAAGTTCCCACAGGCTAGGAATAAAGTTTGTTCCTAATTTAACAACTATCAGTCCTTACAGTGAATAAAGGGTAAGAAAATCATTGAAAATTATTATTATGACCTGATAGACAAAGAATAGCAAAGCCAAAAGTTTCAATATTAAACAATATAAAAATGTATATAGATATATATTTTTCCTTTCTGTTAGCTTCTGACTCTAGAGAAGGCTATATAACATGCTAATTGATGTCACTATGTAATCCAATATTTTATTGCAGATGCTGAAGATGAAGAAGCACGAAGAACTGGAGACTCCGACCTTCACAACTTCTATTCCCATCAACATCGGTCAGGGGGACGACTAACCTGAATTGTTTCTCACGCTTCCAATCAATTTTGCTTTAATATTTCTTTAGTCACACAATTTACTGAAATGTGAACCGATTCATAATAAAAACGCTCATAATTGTAGAATTAGATGGTTGTACGCTCACACCTATGTAAGTGCTTGTTCAAACTTCACGCTTATTCCTCTTAAAGATAAAAGAAAGATAATAGAGTAAAACATAAAATAAATATCTTGTTATCTTATAGTTATAGTTGCAGTAACCGAAGATATCCCAAAATATCCTTCCAAGTAAATTATGTCGCAATAAAAATCAATTAAATCGCAATAAAAAATTCCTACTTTATTTTTTATTAAACATTAAACAAAAATGTTCATTTAATTTGTAAAGAATATCTAATTGAAAACTAAAACAAATAATCCTTTTTGATAACCGCAACATTTCCACAGTTCTTAGCTTCTCAAGTATTATTGTATTACTTTTAATTATTGCTCTTAACAATTGTATTTTTGTTCCCTGCTTTTTTTTTAGCTTTGCAATGTATTAAATTAAATATAAAACTATTTGTTATTACATATAATTATGAACAGTTTTATAGACTGAAAGAAAGTTTACCTTTGTTCTTCAACTATTCTTTAAGAGTTTCATTTTATCTTCCAATCACTTGTAAATATAGTACATACCTATATGTTATTTCCGGTAATCCGGAATATTTCAAACTTGCCTTAAATTGTATCCCGGATATCTTCTGTATGTAAGAAGTAAGGTATAATTTGTATCTATTTTATTTACGTGTTAAATGAGTATGTTAACAATATTTTCTTACCAATACGGTCTTTGCAAATTTACTCGTACTAACATTACACGCCAAATTTTTTAACGTAGAATTGATACATTTAAAGAGAGTTGTGAAGAAAAGCCGTGCCAATATGAGAATGTTTTGTGGATTATATGTAATGTGACTACTGATGCTGTAGTCCAAGATGATCAGGGTACGGTGTTGAGAGGGTGTTGTGGTTAGTCCACAATTTGTCCTCGGCAAGCATCCTAAAGGCCTTCCATTTGTATTTTACAAATTAGGATACATATTTTTATACAATTTTGCAATTAGTTTACTAAGATTATCGTAATCTGTAATAGAATTTGGTAATCTTTATTATTAAGTTTTGTACAAATTTTTGTTGTTTTTATTTTGTCCTTTCACTTTTCTTTGATTTCGGCTTCAATAAAAAAAAAATTCAACATATTTATGTATATGATTTATTTTATGTATCATTCCCAATGTACTGTGAAGCCAATAATATAAATCGCCTTATAAAATTATTTTTTCTTTTCATTAATTAAACAACTGTTTTTTTTTCTAGTTTGATAAATTCCAGGAAAATAGTTTTTTTCATATAGAATTTATAGTTAAAAACCTTTTTGAATTTGTTCATATACACATTGTATATCTAGCAGCGGTTTTTTGGTGACTGGTCCTTATTCTCTTCTTCGTCATGTCAGCTTTATCTTTTGACTTGTTTTTATGACAGTTGGAGCTTTTTATCAACATAGAGAAAACCCGGCTTAAGAAAAACAGTTTTTAATTGTATATTCATATCAGCTCAATAAAAGGCTTCATAATAAAAAAAAACTTCATTTTAACAAGAATACGAAAACCCCGATGTTTATATTTTCATTTAAAATATGTATCTGTTATTTGGTAAACTTTATTAAAAGGAAACCCCTTATATAGAAGTTTAACTGTTTTATGTTTATTTTTGTTTCGCTGAAAATTATCTTTATTTGCTGTATTTTAGAAATACAATAGTACCTTTATTGCTAAATATTTATTATGTTTAAAATGTTTGCTTTATTGTTCCCCTCGCTACTGCAGACAGAACAACTTAAAATTAAACTTATTTTATTTTCATAGCTGCATAATATTCATTACTTCTTTTTTAGTATTATATAATTTAGGTACTTAAATAGATACATTATATTTATTTTTTAAAATTTATAATACATGCATTTTTTTCTTATTTAATGATTTATTTTTAAATCATTTAAAATCTATTTTTTAATGATGTATATGTCAAATGCAAAGCAAATACTTTTAAATTTATTACCTATAGTACCATCATGTCAAGAATTTTTTTTTACCAAAAAATAGTTTTTTTTTAGTAAGTACCATTTAATTTGAGGCTTATGGAATTTCAAATACGTATGGTGTTTATAGATGTTAAAACCTATTAGTATCTCTACCTTTATTTTTATAATTTAATAAAATTTCTTCTTTTGAATAGTAATCCACAATTAATATTTATTTTACCAAATACATTATTTTTAATTCATTATTTTTATATATTATCTGTTATATTCAAGCATGATTATTTTATACTGTATTCAACAATTTATTCAAGAAATACTTTGTAATGGATTTTATCTACTTTTCACACTAAAAATATGTGCTTATGGTGACCAAACAATGGTAAAAGCGAACAATTTAAAGGAACCTAGTACATAATTTGTAGAGAATTGCAAACAAAAGTTGATTTTGACAAATAATAAAAAAAAGAGTATTTGGTTATGCTGATAGTATTTTTCTGGGTGCTATGTCGTGTGTCATTGGCACTTATTTCTAATTCACATGGTATAATAACTCTTAAAAGCACTTTCTTTATCTGAAAAATTTTATCACTGTTTTTTACTATTGAATATTTTGATAAAAGTTTTTTAAAATAAAAGTATTAAATCTGTTCACAACAATTGGAGTTAAATAAAATAAGAAATGGATAAGTATTTTAAAATTTTGTTTAATTTTTTGTCCTAACTCAGTATTTTTATTTCCGAGTATGATTTGGTAAATTTAATTCAATAATATTGATATCTTAACATGGATAAAGGAGAATATGGAAGACTAGGTATTAACAGGGTT
Organism: Brachycentrus maculatus; assembly: GCF_059751285.1. Lineage (NCBI taxonomy): Eukaryota > Metazoa > Arthropoda > Insecta > Trichoptera > Brachycentridae > Brachycentrus > Brachycentrus maculatus. The sequence continues at coordinate 418,293 of NW_028281075.1, read as the reverse complement.
TACATATTCTTCATCTATATTCAAATATTAATATAAATAACTCCAGTGGAGACAAACCTAGAATTTGTAAACAAAAATTTAGGCATAGTCGACAAAATATTGTTTATTCAATAAAGTCAGCTACATTTTCATATTGTTTCGGTGAAGTTCTATATAATTTTTAAAAAATCATAAACATTCGTGTTATTGGAATGCTTGCTATTTTATTGTTGAACATCTATGAAATATGTGATGTTTGACAATAATTTACTTCGAAACGCGTCTTACTTAATTTAAAAGTTTTATCAGTAGTTTGCAATTTTTTATTTAATTGCAAAATACATTATATTGAGTTATTATTTTCAAAAAAGCAAATGTTAAAAAATGATGTGGCTTTTAAATAAATGCATACAAGCTTACATCTTGTGTTATCTAAGTGCCTTAGTTTTTAAGCAAATAAAATATAATGTTACCATTAAAAAAATGATTGCCTTATACTTTGTATGTATATTCTAAACATTTCATAAATACATACAAATCAGTTTGTGACATGTCAATATATAAGATTACAAATGAAAATGACAATATTTTCTAAAAATATTGCCATATTTTTTTAATGTTGTGATTCTTTTGTTGCTTTGTATTATATGTAAACAGTGCATACTCTCACTTACAAAGAGATGGTAATTGATTATCTATCCTTTATCATAAATAATACGAAATAAGTCATCATAAAGTATATTTGTACTTTTAAGTATTGATTAATTTTAATAAAAATTATTTCAACAATTTTTTTTTTTTAACCTTTTAACCAACTTCCATCTACCAGAAGGCGCAATATGAGTAAAGGTATGGTTCCCCATGTTCAATTATGTGACAGTATATTCAATCAATAAGCTTTATTGTTATTTTATTTATATTAGTGAATAGCAATGTTATTGCATACAAATGTGTTTTATGCTTTTTTTATTAAAAACTTCATTTGTGAAAGTGTTTGTGTGACAGATGAAAATTTTCTGAATAGTGATATGTACTTCCAAATGTGATGAGTCTAGTCTACCTCTACCACGTATGTGTTAGTGTCAATTTAAGAAATTGATTAAGAGACAAGGTAAAATGAGCCTCTTCATATTTTTATTTTAGCCTTACTAGTACTAAATTAAACAAGCAGATTTTATGATAGGTGATTTCTCTATTCACCAATAAATCATACAAAACGTTCAACTATATTCTGGTTGCTACATTTGAATATGGATACACAGGTGTCCCTCGTACAACACGGTTAATTCATACCGTGTTATACGAGACTTTATTAATTAAATTTTTAATTTATTTACTTATTCAATTAATTATATCTGCCATTATATAAATCGGGGCAAAGTACCGTGTTGTATCGAAACCGTGTTTTGTGTTATATTAACACACTGTGGACGGGAAAGGTATTTTTACCCATTCGGTGGATTGATGCTTGAGGACGGGCCTCATTTCAAAGTCAGAAAAAAAAGGAATTACGTATTTAATATTAAGTCATGGCTACGCCTATAACTAAAATCATAGATACTGAAAGGTAGCTTTGCCAGGAATGGGGAAAAGGATGCTCACAGTTTGTGAGAATTGCGTCAGAAGTTAAAGGTTAAATAAAACATTTATAATATAAATAAGACATATTAAACCATTTCCAAAAAAGATTGCTTTATTTTATCATTTAACAATTTGTGTTATTTTTATTTTAAGTTATTTTTCGTGAGTGACCAATATTTTTAGTTTTTAAAATCATAATTTGGATTTATCCTGAGGTAATATAAAAGACAAGTGTTGAAATTGCATAGTGTAAGCTTCTTTTGGCAATAAACAAGACAAAAATATGTGTGTTATTAAACAAGACAAAAATATGTGTGTTATTATAGCAGTTAGGCCCCAAATTTTGTGAGGACCCACCATAAAAACGGGTAATGTCCAAAGATTCTTGTAACTAGAAAATCCAAAATTCTGCCGATCTGCTAACTTTTCCAATGGCACTGTGAACACTTCTTCCACTTCTAACGGATTTTTTTGAAGCTTCATATTGTCAAAATCACGTATGTACCCAATAACAGGAGTTATAGCTAAATCAAAATTCTGGCTGGGGTAAGTATTTGCCTCTCCCCATATTTCGACATTTGATGGAGATATTCCTAATTCTTCTTCTGTTTCTCTGAGAGCTGTCGTCACCAAATTTTTGTCCGATAAATCGAATTTTCCGCCAGGGAAAGACACGTGACCGGCGTGGCTCTTCATATTTTTGGAACGCAAAGTAAATAATAGCGACATCTCTCCGTCGACTATGCACAACGGAACTAAAACAGCGGCTTTTTTAGCCGCGGCCTGTTTTATTGACGGAACTAATTTTAGTGCTTTCATACAGCGCTCTCGGTAGGTTGTAGATAAAATGTTCGTTGTGGAAAAGCAATTTTTCGCTGCCGCCATAGCTCGATAAATTGTCAACGAACTGATTTTATAGTATTTATGCTTATTCAGAAACTTTATGGAATATTTACATTACAAATTTATTTTTATCAAGACACTCACAAATTCCATAATCAATTAAAACGATGGATTTATTATGTTCTTCACCAAAATCTTACGAAACCACACTGACACCCAACATGCACAACACAGATAACACCAAAGACCTGGGGGGTTTTTTCATGTACTGCGATGGAACGGCGTTCCGGCACCTTTTTTCACGGATAAAATTATTTATTATTAAATTTTCAAAATCAATCTGAATAAAAAGGTTTGTACTTACGTAATTACAATCTATATTTATATAATTCATCAATAGGATAAATATGGTATTGTAATGAGTATTAAAATAATATTTGAATAAACATATTTTTTTTGTAAAAAGCTTGACATGAAGTGAGTTCCGCGACCTTTTTGTTTTAAAAAAAGCCTTCCAGACTATAAAATACCACTTACATGCAGTGGCCAACCACTGAATCCAAATTCAGCCGGTTCGCTAGAACCGGTGCTTATTTTTTTTAGAATTCGCCAAACCGGTCCTTAACCCTTTGTTGTCACACAATATTTCGATTGAGATCATGTATCGGAGCTAATTTGATGACGATTGATTTGATAGGTCCCCCATTTCCACCTGGGACCCATTTCCATAGATACAAACTTGGTTAAGAAAATGTAACCGCACAGCTGATGACACTAGGATTAAAAAAGGAAAATCAAAGCATGTAGACGACAAACCAAAAGGCAATTTGGAAGTATTTAAATAAATCTGACTGAATTTTCTTTTAGTAATTTTCTTTTATGTACTCTGTTCATTATTATTATCATTCTCATTTATTATGTGAATGTTCTGTTTATGCGCAGAATAAAAAACAAATAAGTAAATGAATAAATGAAAAAAAATATATAGGGGAGTACCTAAAGGGCGAACCGGTTCTTGAAAATTTTGAATCCCATCACCGCTTACATGTAATTATATTTTTGATTCTAAGGTATGGTCAGACACAATTCGGATTCCTATCCGTTTTCGATTGCAATTAACTCTTTACCACTTCTATATCAAGCGACGCTGGACATCGTATTTATCACGCCAACTCCAACGCCTACTTTGACTCGACGTTATATGGCGCGATTTCTAATATGTGTATAATATAAATAAAAAAAATGTACCTTATACGCACTCTTTAATATTCCATACAAAACAAAGTCAAACGTACTTTTTTTAAATTTTTAAGCGCCCTTGAGTACTACGGTATATTACGAAAATGGCGCTATATAAATCGTTCAAATTTATTATGTATTATCTTCATTTATTTTGTAAAACTTTTGTATCACGAAAGTATGTATAATTTTGATAATTTGATCTTTAATCGTGTTACGTAATACGTAATGGTTAAAAGACATCTAAATGGTGCTAGTTTTTGTTGTTATTATTGCATAATGGTAAATCGTGAATGCTAAATTTACGCACTATTCAAATACCGATTAGAAAGAGGGACAGTAGTGATTTAAGTATTTTTAAATAAAACAAAAACGACAGTATTATTATTATTATTATTTGAAATGTGTATAAAAATGTAAATTATAATTTAGATTTATCCTTAATAACATGACTGGGGTAAGATAAATGTTGAAACTGCATAGGATAAGCTTCCTTCGGTAATAAACAAGAAAGAAATAAATGTGTTATTGTAGCAGTCAGACCCCAAATTTTGTGGGGACCTCCCATAAAAACTGGCAAAGTCCAACCATTCTTGAAATTGGTAAACCCGAAGTTTTGCCGATCTGCTAATTTTTCCAAGGAAACTGTGAAGACTTCTTCCACTTCTGACTGATTGGTCTGCAGCTTTATCTTGTCAAAGTCATGTATATATCCGATTACGGGAGTTACGGCTAATTCAAAATTCTTGCTAGGATAAGTATTTGCCTCGCCCCATATATTGACGCTCGTTCGAGGTATTCCTAATTCTTCTTCTGTTTCCCTAAGAGCTGTCGTCACCAAATCTTTGTCAGTTGAATCAAATTTTCCGCCAGGAAAGGACACGTGACCAGCATGGCTATTCATATCTTTCGAACGCAATGTAAATAATAGCGACATCTCTCCGTTGACTATGCACAACGGTACTAAAACAGCGGCTTTTTTATCAGGCGTAGAAGCGATATGTTTTATCGACGGTACTAATTTTAGCGCTGTCATGCAGTTCTCTCGGCAGATTGGAGATAGAATATTTGCAGCGGAAAAACAATTTTTTGCTGCCATAATGCAATAAATATAATCGGCTGTACTTTTTATAATATGTAAAACCTTTTGATATTGTAAAAAATTATGAATTTATTGGGATTTCATCAAAACTTCACAAATTCTCACAGAAACAAGACACTGAACACCGACACACTGACAGCTTCTACAGACGGAAATGAAGGCTGGGTAGGTACATAGTACATAGAGAGTAAAACATTTATTCTTATTGTGTAATATTTCATTTTGACCTTTGATCCTACTATACCTACTGCTTTATTTTCAGAAATACGAAATTATGACTTTTCAGAAATAAGAAATATATAATATAATTACTACTTAGCAAGTAGTTATTATCAAAATTACTTATTTTATTTATTTATTTACCAAAATTTACGGTTTTGATCTCGGATATTATATAATATTATAATAATAATAGAATATAACAAATATGTAGTTTCTGGTGTAAATAATATTTACTCAAATAATATTGCACGATTTATTTTTGTCCATGTAGTTTGAAACAATACACGTGATGAATTATATTTATATTATTATATTGACAAACACGCCAGTGTCAGGTTGGCCGAGTGGTCTAAGGCGCCAGATTTAAGCTCTGGTTCCCGAAAGGGAGCGTGGGTTCGAACCCCACACCTGACAATGCGTATTCTTTTTTTTCTTTTTTCTTTTTAAGAAATTTCTTCTCAAGATCAACTTGATTCGCTCAAACGGATGTCTGTGTATTTTGAACTCATTAATGTGAGGGCATTTAACTTTAGTCAAGCGAACTGGTCCTTTTTATAAGCTACAATATATTTTAATAAAAATTTATGGCTGAATATGACTTTAGATTCACATCTTAGCTCTTTATAGTTCTTTCTTCTCGGCCCTATCCGTACCCAAATATAACATAGGGTACCCATCGGATCGATGCGGTGTTATCTCGGTCGCTGTTTTATGAAGGCAGGGTTAGCAGTCCCGCACTCCAGATCCTCGGATATAGGAGTGGAATATGTTGGATGGGATATAGGTGACGTAAGTGTAGGAGCTCTGGGTGAAGGTCATTTCCGCTATATGGGAAAGGAAATGGAGCAATAGTAGTAAATAGTAATAGTAGCGAATAGAAAGAAAAGTAGCCAGGAAAAAAATAATAGTAGCAATAGTTAGACCACTCAGGGTTGCAAATCGCAGTACTATCTACGTACTATAGTTTTTTAATATCACAAAACAACTAAAAATATTTTCAATTAAAAATCTTGGCTAGTGAATTTTCAAAATAAAATATTTTGTTTTTATTTTCGACACCATATTTTTGACACAACGTGTAAAATAGGTTTTTCCCAAGTTGGTGCGGGTATATAAAATGTACTTACAAAGTAGGTACACACTGTACACAAATATTTTACCTGTATTTTTTTATTATTAATACTTTAATTAATTCAATTATTTAAAAAAATTTAAATTAAAAAATAGAGGTAAAATAACTGTGAACAGAGATACCTAATCCCAAAAAATGCCAAACATTGACGTCACGGGTTACTGAAAACATATTACCAGTAACCGCTTCCGTTTAGTAAAAAAATTAGAAAACCGTTTATTAATTATGACTCATGAGCGTATTGACTTTTCATTATCCATGGTCATGTTCTGCGAAACGAGTATGTATGTATATGTGCTTATGTAAGTATACATATACATACAATGTAAGTGTGCAAAACAAGTCATTTAAAATATTAAAATCTTGTGAGATAAGATATAATGGTGACAATTGACACGTTAATATTATTAAAAAGAGGACTTTTTATTTACGTGTAAAAAAATAAATAATGTACACGTATTTATCATCCCATAACACGATTGTTTATTTTGTATAATGATGTATCTGTGTTCTGCAAGCACAGGTCGACTCCAAGATCACGGTTAAACGTGCTTATCATAAGTTTTATTGCTCAATAATATCTGTATCATTATAGTTAAAATATTAAATAGCAGATAATTGCATATAAACGCTCATAAAATAACAATATTGTATCATTCCACAGATATGCTGCATTTTTGCTACAGAATATGGTTAAAGGCCGTTATGAGATAACAGATAATATAAGTATTAAGTATAGTACTTATTTTTATTATAATTATACATATGTATTCGATTACATAATATTTTTATGTGTGATGATTATTACGTTATGTTTACGCACAAAATTAAAAAAGAATATTACATTTATTTACACATGTTATATTTATTTTCCAGTTACGACTCGATTATCTGGACTAAATAAGCATAAAAACAAATGAAATTATTTAAAAGATTAATATTATTATCTACTAATAAGTAGGTAATGTATGTAATAACTATATATTACCTACTCACGTTGGAATCTATCTATTTCGTTACCAAAAATATTAGATAATTAAAGGACAAGGTAGGTGTATAAAATGGTAAGAGTTATTATTCTAATGGTAGGGATTTTTTTAAACAATAAAGGTCCCGGAACTCACTTCATATCAAGCTTTTTACCAAAACAAATTATATTCAAATATGATTTAAATAAAGTTTAAAACAAATTTTCCCATCATTTTGACGTTTTAAAAAAATTTAAATTACGCAAGCGCAATGATTTTTTCGTCTAATTGATTATGGAAATTTAAAAAATATATATTATCCTCGAAAAAAGGTGCCGGAACGCCGTTCCATCGTGTTACATGAAAAAAAGCCCTGGTTACAAGTATTGAATATACTTATGTACCTTAGAAAATGTAAGAACACTGACACGGATTCTTTTGTAAAATCCGAAGGCGTCTTTTTTTTGCGGAAAATAAAAGAAAATCCACACTGTTTCTTATTTCAAACCAAGTACATATTATATTTAAATATTTTATCGCTATGTTTATGTTATATTAAAATATGTCCAACAGATAAGCTATAATATAACTCCGCACTATTTTCCTGTAAAAATATTCTGCGCAATTAGCTTTGTAAACAAAATGTATCCAATGCACTCAATCTGGGTCTATTTAGGACGCTTTTTGTTTTCTTTTTGCTATCAAAAATATAATTAAAATATAAAATGTATTTTTTTATTAGTTTATGTCAAATTGGATGTATTTGATGTACGAGTATTTAATATGTACAAGCTATGAAGTTAAAAATTGCCAAACCAAATAATTTTATTCATTGCTACAGAGATGTACAGTCACGTAGATTGTTTGTGGGTATCTAATAAAATAATTATAAATTGGATAAAGTATTCTTTTAAACACGAAATATTATGTTCTGTTTTATTGACACTATTAATATTCTACCGAGCCGGCGTTACAAAGTTTTTTTCCCCTATTAATAATCATCTCCTTAGCATACTTCCGTTTCCTGTCCTTGTTCCAATAACAGTGTGATGTCTAGTCATAGTTGGAAACCTATCTACAGATAGGACACTGTGTTGGTGTAGGTAAGTAAATTAAAATATTTAATCAAGTTTATTCATGTAGTTTACAAATAATAACGTCCTTGTATATACATATATGTATGCATAATAATAATAAAAATATCCATATTATAAATATATATGGAATTATAAAAAAAATTATAAAACTATTCGAAAATCATTGTTAAAATATTCATAATTAATATATTTATTCATTTATATTTATTATTAAAATGTAATTCTTTAATATCACACCTTAATGTACATATCGCTCACTCCTTTCAAGAACGTCATAAATCAAAATACTTGATTTTTCAGGAGAACGTTTTTAAAGTTAAAAAATATAATACAATGTTATAAAAATAAATATCAAGCCACTTACTGAACTTTTTACTGTGCAACAGAACTTTTAAGGTAAAACCTGAAGGTTTTTTCTCCATTTGAAAAATATTTAGTATATTTAAAAAAAAAAATATACAATACCTTTTCTTCAAAATGCAAAAACAATACTTTCTGCCCTGAAGCGGGTAAATATTAAGTTAAAAATATGCCGCTTTTGCTGGGATATAATACATTTTCTGGGCATTCCGAAAACATGCACAACTGAAAATTGACGTTTTTTGATTTATGACGTTCTTGAAAGGAGTGAGCGATATGTGCGTTTATGTCTGCATAAGATGGTAAAACATTCGGACTGATTTTTGTTTTTTTTTTTTTAAATATTATTTCATGCGTTTTCCATTTCAATCCAAAAGAGTCAATTTTTATATTTTTTCATTAAGGTTATCATGTTTTGAAAAAGGAAACGCATATTAATTTTTAGTGTATTGGTGTTGATGGTTGAAACAGAAAAATAAAATAAAATAAAAACATCCCGGTAGACATTCAAATACGTAAATATTTTGTCAGCAGAGAATGATAACACATATACATCTTAATTGGAATAATAAATATTTCTTACACGGATTCGGATACAATGAATGGTCCAATATAAGAGTGAAACCTTTAAATGTGTAAATCACGTGTAAATCAATATATAAAATAGAAATAATAAAAAAACGAATTCTTTCACAGATAAATATAATTAGGTAGACGAAGTACAATAAGATTTCCATCAAACTGTATTTTTAACCATCAAAGGGAGGGTGCTTCAAACACTTTGTGGATCAGGCATCGATTACATAGGGAAGTTAACGTATTAATTACGAAGTGTAGATAACTTTGATTTCACTTCTGGACTTTTATTTCATACGCCAACATTTTGTCGATGATTATGTTCTGGAAGTTTCACTCAAAGAAAGTTAAAGATTTGTTTTTTACCAATTAGAATCAATTTAAAGTTATGGACACTACCCATTTGATATGGCATATTTGCACTGTAAACCTAACCCAGATGCCTAATAATGTACATATATCCGGCGCTGCAATTATGTATAGGTACACAATTTATTCATTAAATAAAATAAAAATCGTGTTTTCCAGCAAAGAATAAAATATCGCGACAACTGCTCAACATATCTAGGGTCATAATTCACGATAACATTCCGAATTAAGACAAAACATATAAGTATGTATACACGTATCTCCACCAACTCTCCTGATGTACAAGCTGTTTACATTCTAGTGCCTCGCAAAAATAATAATTGCGTCGCAAAAATATTAGAACTGAAAATCTTCAGATCATATCAATGACTTCATATTGGTTCTTACAAATTTGAATAAGGACAAAATGTCACTGCTACTATGAAGACCGTAACCAGGGGAGGAAAGAGATAGTGGTTAAATTTCCACTCCACTAATTTTTTTTTGCATTTTGATCAGTACCTTTATAAATATTTAATATATTGTTTATGTAATAGAACTTTACTGTAATTTAGTTGAGGTATCACGAAGATTGCGAAACGCATCTCGCATATTTATTTTAAAAGAAAATCATCATTTCGCGACGTAATCTCCAATGGCAAAAAGACCTCAAACATTCCATTCAATGATGTTATAAAAATGTAAAGAAAAATATAGTAACCAGTATAAATTGTCAAAAACATAAACATTATTTAACATGAAATCGAATAAAGACCAAATGTAAGTAATTAGAAGTCCATGCAATTTTTGGCCAAATTGAGATTACATACATAGTAAGATAATAAATTTATATATTTTTCATATATGATAGCTTATTAAATATTAAAAAAATTATCTGCCGCTCATTACAAAATCAAAAACATATTTTTAAGAACATTTCTAATGAATAATATCACTTGATTTTAATGAAAAGCTGATTGTCAAAAAAAAAGCATTTAAAAGAAAATGATGGTAGTTTTAGAAAGGTGTAGTACTCGTATAACGGCTGACCCCTAATAAAAAAATACATAGGTATATTCATGAACATTATCTTTTTTATGGAAGTGGGTAGATGTAACGGTAAAATTACAATAAAATAATATAAACTAGCTTAGTACACATTATTTTCTTTTAATTTAATTTTTAATTTAATTTTAATTTAATTTTTAATAATAATTTAATCTGTTATCAACGAAATCCGTAATTAGTTTATTTTTGTTATTACTTTCAAGTTGGTATTTTAAATACGTTCATATATGTTTATATGTGTGATGTTTTCGTGAATATTTTTTTAAGGCTTCAACACTAGGTTGTACAAACAATAATGAAAAATTAATATATTATTCGTCTTGGTTTTAAATTAAACATATACCTGGGAAGTAACAGATAAAAAATGATTATTTAAAATCACAAACCACGGAAATATATGTACGAGTATATAGTAACTGCTGGCCACGTAAAAACCATGATACAATCCCATTTTTTTTTCAAAAAGAAATGTCTAAAAACGAGACATACGACTACATAATATGTGTCTAAAAAGACAATGATAGTTATAATATCTAAATTAAAAGAAGTTTGAATATTGAAAGTTGTCGAGAAATAATATAGTATTCGTGGCGGTGGTTAGTTTATCGTATTTATACACGTATTACAGAATATTATTATTCATAGTAGGTTCCCTCAGGAGATCTGAATAATGCGCTCGTAGAGTGGAAAACCGGAAGTGCCAGCCCTGCTTCTCAATGGAGCTTATAAACAAGTTAAAACGCACATCACAATGTGAATGAATGATTCTAGATGTTTATGTTCTTTATCACGATTGATATAATTGACTGGTGGTGAGAGGAGTCAGGGGGGGTGGGAAGTTGTCCCATATTAGGGGGCCGCAGCGGCCCTGCCACACATTGCACAGTTTGAAGCCGCAATTTCAGTTTCTGTCAGACCGCCGCGGGAGGAGCGCGTATCTAGCGAGCGCTTATAGAGAAAGCGACTATATTTTTTTTAATTTGGCTCTTGGCCATTGTATGGGTAAGTTTAAATTTGCTTTATTATTGTTCAAGTCACATATTTTGCTACATATTTTTTTATTTTAATTTAGTATAAACGTAAGATATATAAATTTGTACGCCGAAGCAGTCACCGCCTCGGGCTTTCTATATACGTCACCCAATTTACCAGTTAGTAGGCGTCCAGTTATTCTGTGGTCCAATTCTCCTACTACATACCGTTACAGACTACTTACTTGCTATTTACTAGCTTAACAATGTTTCCCTTGAGACGTTGTCTACCTTGAACTATTTACTCTCGAATACAACGTTATATAAATAAAATATCATCGGACTTCTTTTTTACATTTAAATTTAAACATTGCCTAAAAAGCTAAGTAAATCATGTAGTGCTTACTTTAAATATACCGTACTTAGTAAAACTCGTAATTTAACGCATAATCAAAAAAATATTCATGTCGAATTTCTCGCGAATGAAAATACTTATCAATGTTTTTTAAAATAGATGAAAAATTTATATTTTTTGTATATAATAATAAAAATTTTAAGTTACCATTTTAATTTTGTTGTAAGAAAAGGTCATTGTATCGACCCCACACGTGGCGTCGGGACGCTTTCTTTTGACATTTCAAATGACGCGCGTTGCTTTTCAGGAAAATTACTGCTAAATGGTCATTATACGTCAAATAAGGAAATAGTCTTTATTTGTCCAATGTACATATGTGTGATCGTTAAAAATTAAAAGGTACATTATTATTTTACTCGAAATATTATTTTGATGATACTTAAAATGAAAATATCGGGAAAATGTATGGTTCTTAATATTAGTACAGTAGTTAGGGATTTTATCAAATTTAAAAGCCGAAAAAACAATTTGTAGAATTATGAGTCAACGTTTATTTCGAAGTAGTAATTACGCATTTCCAGGAAAACAGGCCCCTGCGTAAACCAGCTGTTTAGTTAACCTTATTGCGTCATCGATTCTCTGAAAACGCCGTCACGTTTCGCGTTATCGGGTAATGTGTACCTTCAGCCTCGGGTCGGGCACGAGTGGTAGTGGTGGCGGTGGTGGGACGTCACGACCGTCACCTGATCAAACGTGACACTTGTTCGCAACGTGAAAGTCTCGATAATGTTATTGTGCCGAAGCCATTAAGCTCGATAATAAAATATTTATTATTATTAGCGCTCATTATCTAGTCTCGTAATATAACAGATAATTTGTCAAATTATACATTCTCTCGTTGCTAATATAGAAATATAAAAAATATAGACGTTAATTACTGTAGAAATAAAATAATATTTTAAAAAACATACTAATTTAAAATTATTAAAATGATCGTATAGAACAAATTACATCTACTTGCAGACTAAGGTGAATATCGAAATAATAATTAGATAGTATGATAAGCTAAATATTCGTGTACTAACTAACACGTATCATTATTTAATTTTCAGAGCGTGAAGCGTTAATAACATCGAGTCAGGACGCATCATCCGGGGACGCCGGGTGCTGTGAGGGGGGACATGGAGAGGGGGCGCGGGAGCTGCCTCCGGGCGGACGCCCGGAGCGGGAGGGGGGCGCCGCGGCCTCCGTGGGCCGCTGGGGCTCCGAGTGGCCGAGTTGACTCGAGCAGGGAGCAGAGAGTCCCCGCCTGACCGGCCCCTGGCCGCGCCGGCAGCCGCTGCCGACCCCCCTGTGGGGGCGCCCGCGCGCCGCCGTCGCCTTCTCCTCCGTGGACGAGTACGAGCAGCTGGCCGGGCGCGCCGAGGCCGCGCTGCAGCGCCTGCTGCTCGACAACAACTACGACACCGTGAGCAACTTCCGCGGGCTGTGGGAGGCGTACCGAGGGGCGCGCCGTCCCGATCTGGCGGCCTTCTTCCGGCGCTACCGGCCCCCGCTCCGCGCCCAGCGCCACACCTGCGTGGGGCTGGGCCTCGAGCTGCTCGGGCGCTTGCCACCCGCCGCTAGCGACGCCTTCCTCGCCTCCTGCGAGGAGAGCATCATGGACATCCGAGACTACATCGCGTTCGGGCCCGGCCGGGATCGCGCGGCCACCTCGCTCGAGAAGGAGCACGTCATGGTGGCCATGCACATCCGCGTGGACGGCCGGCCCGGCCTCATGTTGTGCGATCCCGGATACCACGTCGCTCGCGTGGTTACCGTCATGGCAGATCGCTGCTATCCTCACACCGGTATGAATTCTTCTACTAATCCTCTATGCGTCGCTCGTAATGCAGTTCCGCTCCCAATTTGATACTTACGAATCGTTTGTTTCCAGGTTGGTTTACTCAATCAGATGAGCCGCAAGCTAAAAAGGAATACAACTACATTTTCAATATGAGCAATCCCGGTTACGTTGAATGGGTCGAAAAAGAAACTCGTGGAACTAATGTAAAATATCAAACGTCTTTGGTCTATGTTGAAAAACCCTTCCGCAATGCTGTTGAAGTCACCGAGAGAAGAAACTTGGTGTATAACTTCAGGTTGGTGGCTTTCCTTTTTGTCTTTCATTTTACGTATGTATCATATTTACGTTATTCGTACATATTTATTTCATAATATATGTAAAATTTTCAGAAGTCTTCTATCGAGGGACCAGAAAGGACATCTCGTAGCCGGAATATACTTTCCAGTCGTAGAAAAAGATGGCCATTTTACACTATTCTTCGAAGAAAACTCGGGAAAACAACGCATTAAATACAAATTTTCTCTTTTTTCCGATATTGAAAAGGTACCTACTCATTAAGAAGAAATAAATTTTTATTTTATTTTCAAATTTCTTGTTTATGAAAATTTGGATAGCTTAAAGTAATTTCTGCAGCCTTTGACTTTCAGTAAATTGAGTTGAAATAATTATTATGAACTGGATTTATGTAAATACCTCGATTTAAAAATTAATAAAGTGTGCAAGCTAGTCCATTTAAAAGCAAAAGTTAAGGTTTAATCCTGCAATCTCTTGAAGTGGATTTAAGAATTTGCTGAAGCAGAATTGCGACTTATTATATTTTACATGATAATAATACAATTATTTTATTCCAGGTTCCTGACAATGTGCTCGATCAAATAGCTTTGTGCAATAGCCAGATGAAGTACAGAGAAGGAGAGTTACTGGACACCATCAGAATCCTCTCTCACATAATGGCGGACACTTCCTTCATTACTCAAGTTCTGGCTATAAATGATGACATCTGCACTCTATCTGCCGACAATTAAATAATTATTTTATTTTATTCATTCTCTTTCTTTGCTGTAACTAATAAAATTTTGAATTAGTTATTCAGTTTTATCAAACTGTCGATTACTTTGTATGATTTGTTAAGTTCGAAGTTTAGTTTCATAATTATTTTAAATGTTCTTTTCAATGTTAAAATCAAAGTAATTAAAAATAAATATTTTAAACTGAATATCGGAATACTTTTTTAACCTTGCCATTCTTTCTGCCATCAGAGTTGATCTAACAAACACATATTTTTATATTTGTATTGTATATACTATGTATTGTATTGTATTTGCTATGTATATGCGTCAAAACATAACCTTAAAAGGTATTACGGACATACTTATATAATTACATTTTTAAAGAATAAAACTCAAAATTAGTTTCTTATACTTTATTAAAATTGAGAACAGACAAATAGTAATTGCAGATAGAAAACAATACAATAACTGTTATTGAAATTTCATCTGTTTCAATGCAACTAAATATCCTATGAGTACATGTATATTTAATACAACTACACCACAGCGAGTATGTCAATTTTAATAAATTTAATGACAGAAAATTAAATATTTTTTAGATTTTGTATCTCGGTAAAATAATTTAAAAACCTTAATCTACACATTTGCTTATATTTAGATTTGAAGATAGCAAAAATAGCCTTCATTATGTGGGAGGGGTCAGAAAGTAAATGAGGTTTACTCTGGGTACATTTCATCTGTAAACCAAATTAGCTTAATGGATTGAAAAAATGTTTTTTTGTAAACCATATTAAACAATATTGCTTAAATTACCAAATTCACCTGGAATAAGTAGTCAAAAATAAATAGAATCAACAAAATAATAAGTATTGAAATCATCAAGAATAAAGAATGTCCCTTTTTTATAAAATGTGTTAAGCTCTTTCACATAATGCATTGAAATGATGTTTTCATTGAATTGTGAAGAATTTAACACGAACCTATTCGTCCTATGGAGCGATTACGCAAGATGGTAGTGAAACTTGACCTGGACCAATGTGATGAAGATGACTCAAGTTTATGTAAGTGAATCAGGGCATTCTGGAAGCTGTCTGATTATAGTAAGGCTCTCGCATCCTTACTATAATCAGACAATGGGTGTTTAAAGATACCCCGGAGTGCGGATGTCTCTAGAAACCAGACCACGAGGGAGAACTGCCCGCGAGGACAGATGGAAATGGAACAGGTCACTGGTTGAGGCATAGCCACAGAAAGGAGAATAGTATTTTTATGAAGTAATTATGAACTTATTCAATTTGAATGAATAGAGAAAACATGCGATGCTACTGAAACTTCTCTTTGCGTTGTAATTAAATTTTATAAACATCACACACTCGAGTAATTCTCATTGACGAGATGATGGAAATGCCAAACGCCAGAAATAATTTCGAATTTTATTACTCAATTTCTGGCACTCGATTTTGTATTTGGAAAAAAATATTAAATGCTAATTTGAAACATACGCAGTTTAGTTTTAAAAAGTGTCAAATTAGAAATATTTGTCAGAAATACAATTTTTTTCTTTACATCCACCGAGATATCTCACATTTACAAGTTTGAAAAAAATATACAATAAAAATATTTAAAGTTTACCCCAAAGTTTAAAAAGTTATCATGTAATATGCTTTCATTTAGAAAAACAATACATGACAAACAGAAGCTCATGAAAACATTGAGAAAATGATAAAATTTATATTCTTTTTGGGAAAAAATATTGATTTACATGTTTCATCAGCGTACATTTTAAAGGCATCTATATAAAATTGAACTTAATTATGAAGTTGGTTTGTTAACTGACATCACTCACAATGAACTACATATTACTAAATAATTACCACAATACGTAATTCCCACGAAAAGGAACTTCAACAAAACACTGAATATATAAGCGCCTAAACTCTATTCATATAATTTATTCCAATGAAGCTATTCCCAAATTTTACCATGGAAAATAGCCAAATTATAAAGTATCATACAATCCTAAAACATTTTTCCACAAAAGTATGATTATTTTCCACATCTTTATAGAGTTGGGATTTTTTTGATAACCCACTGGGAAATTACAAATCAAACCAGATATTGAAACGTGTCAACACTTCTTATTACTGGAGTCATTGTTCTTACTGCAAACAAAATGGTGTAATGTTTTTCAGTAATCTGTGTGGTTATGGTGATGCTTGGGATTTCTCTGTTTGGTCCTTTGCGGATGCAAGGAACTGTACGTCTGTCTTACGCCAGAACTGCTGCTAGAAATAGATAAACCACAATTAATAGTAGAATACGCAACTATAAGTTACACTAGCCAAAATATTATTCTGTCTAATTCAGATTATCAAGGTCATGCATGCTGATTAGTTAAGAAGGATTAATAACATATCAACCAGCCAACCAGTGTCAAATCACCGGCGAGTTTGATGGCCACGGGTAATATTGGCAACCCGATTCTCCGCGAAGCAGCCACCTTGGTCCCTGCTTTGAAAATTTTCGCAACAGCTACGAGTCCGATGTAATTTTGATATTTGAATGATTTCGGCACGGCTATTTACTCATACACACATTCATTATTAAGCATTATTCACATATGTATACATTTCATAAGTCAAGTCGCTGTCAAACGAAGCTGACATATAAGTCACCATCGCCAGTATAGCGGTGACCTAAAAGTCGCTGTTAAGCTCATCTCTATAGATCAAGCCTTATATGTATTTAACTAATGGCAATGGGATAAACCGGGACATCGCTAACAGAAGACTCAATCTAGGGGGGGAGCCTCCTTCTTCTCGGTCTTCTTGGACTGGAGCAAGGCCTAGATGTTGGGCAGGACGCCTTCCCGGGCGATGGTTTATGATTTAGTTTAAAAATGCTGTTTCCTGGGTAAAAAAAAATCTAAATAATAAAATAAACACTTATTGAAATTTCAAACTTCATAAACCCAATACAATCACAACTGGTATCTTCTACATGCTACAATAATGCAGAGTTATCAAATTAAAACCAATGCAAGCGGTACTACATAATTACGATACCTACCAAAAATCCCTTATAACATATTTGGATATAAGATGTTTCACGAGTATGTATAGAATGCTGGGTACAAAGATAATGAAAGAGTTTTACCTTGAGTGGGAGCGGGGAGCACAGAGGGCTAGCGGACTGGACAGCCGGTGCAGCGGGCGGCGGGTAGCTATCTCTCTCCTGTTCACATCATGCTCATTCACTAACTATACTATACAGCAAGTACCACATACAGCATGTACTTCCACTACACACTACAGTATATCACCAACCCACAACTCCATTACCAAATAATAGTACAAAATATACATACAATCCATAATTGGTGTTATAATTGGATGGTGTTATGCTCTATTCCATCTATACAGTGAAATGTTTATCCTTATTAAATTGATGAAAGGAAGATAAATACATGGTTTGATATATTAAAAAGATCAACTTAACATCGAATAAACAGATGCAGTGCCCTATTGGGTGCGGATGAGAGTTGAGATGAGAGGAAGAATTCTACTAAAAATGGATAAATGTAATGCAAATTGCACCTCACTATAATGCATTCCATAGTATAAAAAAAAACATAATGAAGTAAGTGCATAACCGGTTATTGCATAACACCATCTTATTACGACAGTTGGATTTTTGTACCTAATTACACTAAATTAAAATATTGGTATGTAATAAGTTACTAAAGTATAATGTATAAGTTACTAAATTAAATTTTTATGTTTCTTATTTTTACATTTTTCCACTTCTAACCTGAAAAATTTATTATATACTTTTGCTAAGAGCATTGAATAATTTTTGCTAAGGGTATTTGCATAAATTTTTTGTACATTTGAATAAATATCCCTTATTGCCAATTGCATGGCATGCAGCAAGTGATTCACCGAAAACTGTTACTTGCTTGTTGATGATAATGATTCCTACATTTTTATTTATAAGCCTCCACTCGTTTTGAGTGATTTTGACAATTCCTATTTATCCAACAGAAATACTATAAAATTGTTTTGTTTTCATAATAATTTTTCATTCTTATTTTATTATTTTTGTCAGATCCTAGAAAAATGTAAACAGGATGTTTACTGCAACTCCCGGTGTAAACTTTAATATGTGTAGAAGTACATGTGTGTGGAAAAAGGCAATGCAACGAAAGTTCAAAAACACGCAAAACCCATATTGCCACATAATTATTGTGGTCTTTAGAGACGCTTAAAATTAGCTCATGAATAGCGATGTGGACCACGGGCAATGAGGGTACAATTTTATTTACAGTATAAGAAATATTTGTGTCACTTTTGACAAGGAGCACTCATATGTGTTCTGCACGTTTAATTTTTTTTAATGGCAATATGAGCGCGTATAAATTTAAAAAAAAATAGTTTAAATAAGCTATATGTATACAATATTTAATCTTTGCTTTACATTTACATGGATACAATAACACAAATATATTTGAAAATTTTGTATTTTAAAACATCCGAGTGAAAATATTTCTGGTTTAATATTTGATAACTTTATTTTATCAGTACTTCAATCATCATTCAATCTGTCAAATATAATCACTTGGAAGTTAGATCAAAAGAGTAAATAGAATTGAATGAAAGCAATAAAATTGTACAAAGGAGAAATTGACTAGTATGTAATGTGATCATGCAAGTAAATTATTAGTTCTGTACCTGGAAGGAGGTGGAGCCGGTAATGCTAGTTGACGGGGGCGGCGGAACTCAGCGCCATTGGAAGTTCCCGCACGAAGCCTCTCTCCAAATTCCCTACATTTCATTTTAAAATAAAATACTACATATTTGAAACAGGTGAAATAGGGGCCACAAGTTCCCAACCTTTTTGCCCCAATTACCTCTAGGAGATTATTTTTTACAATTGGAAACTATAATTGTCAAAAGATATTATAAAAATTATGAAGCCTTTTTTATAAACTGTCGCTGAACTGTCACTTAACAATCACATGCTTTTTGGGCTTTCTTCTCTATAGCATATAGCGCTAAATCCAAAGTACATTTAACTCTTCATCACCTCCCGAGCAATTTTAAATATCCAACGAGCACACACATTGGAAATTATTTCATTAAGTAATTATACTTCATAGTATAAATTAAAACATTTTCTTTATATCAAAATTTAAAAAAAATATATATATATATATATATATAAATGTTTTTAAATGAAATAAAACAATATTAAATAGGGCACTATCAAATACTTACATGTTATGTGACAATGATAAGTGTATTCATGCCTGCTAACCATGTTGCCTTTAGACCAAATGCAAAAAAATTAATGACAAAAAAAATTTAAGAATGGTATTTTACCTAGTGAATTCCTCAGCTTCCTCTTCTTCAATATTTATAAATTCTTCATGTTCCTCTAAGTCTCCAGATTGGACATTCTGTTCACGTTCAATCACATGACCCCTGTCATTTATGTGGTGCCCTGTAGGATCAAGTTTGAATATTTTAAATATCCGTGTCAATTATTTCATATCTGAAATAAAACTTTTTCTAATAATTTCGACTTATAAATTTGGAATTTGTTGAAATTACTGTGCGACAAATTTATATGAAGAATTGGCGGGGACTCCAGTATTACTACTTGTGATAAAATGCCAAAATGACTTTGACTATGCTAAAATATACATACAAACCTATGAAAAGGAGTTCCATTTTCTACTATTATACAGATTAGATGGTTAAACAGTATGTTGCATGGAACAAAAATTTATTTTTCACAAATTAAATCAAACGTAATTTGATAGCAAAAGAATTTACCTATGGACATCTTTTTAGTGCCAGTACGAGAGTCTTGCACGGTTCGTCGAGTTTCCTTCACTCCACCGGGGCCAAGTTGGGTACTGCTGGTAGCGCTGTATACCTGTTTGCATACAAAATGTCCGTTAGCGTACAAAATATTTCTCCTAAACCTAAAACATTCTCCCAACACGCTTTGGCTAAAACTAAAACCGAGTATAGGGAGGCGCTTGCATATATCGCTCACTCCTTTCAAGAACGTCATAAATCAAAAATCGTCAATTTTCAGTTGTGCATGTTTTCGGAATGCCTAGAAAATGTACTATATCCCAGCAAAAGCGGCATATTTTTAACTTAATATTTACCCGCTACAGGGCAGAAAATGTTGTTTTTGCATTTTGAATAAAATGTACTGTTTGATTATTTTTATAAATAAATTAAATATTTTTCAAATGGAGAAAAAACCTTCAGGTTTTACCTAAAAAGATCTGTTGCACAATAAAAAGTTCAATAAGTGGCTTGATATTTATTTTGAATCCATTGTGTTATATTTTTAAACTTTAAAATCGTTCTCCTGAAAAATCAAGTATTTTGATTTATGACGTTCTTGAAAGGAGTGAGCGATATGTAATTGAAAAATTATGAATAAAAAATATTGAATATGAATATGAAATATTGAAAAAAAATACAAATTATCCACTTGCTACTTATTCTCAATGGGGATTTTAATTCTATAATTTAAGAAAAGGTTTTTAAAATTAAATAGAATTTGTGGAAGTAAAGGTTAATGCTTGTTTTTTATTTTTTGATTGATGCATGGAGCGCTGCTCGATTGATAACAAGGATAACTGAATTGTGGTATTTACTCAAGTAATTTACCTTATAAGTAGACAAATAATAGCATACCTGTGGTCGGCCATCGGGACCATTGGACATAACGACAGTACTACTGCTGAATGAGTTGCATCGACCATTAAGCATAGAGTCATCTAATGCACCTAAAACAATAAATATGATATGTAAAATTTGAGAAGGGGCAGGGTGAGATAGTCATGTGTCAATGTATTTTATTTTTTGAAATAATTTATAATCCGCAACATTTTGGATATGTCCAGATCCTTGTTCACAAATCTGGGTTTCTACACTTGCGAGTTATTTTGACATTTTGTCTGGGTATTTACAGGGATTACGATACCTATGACAGGTCATAGACCTGTAAATACCTAGGCTTGTAAATACCAAACCTTGTACATAGTAAGCGAGGTAAATAATAAATGCAACTCCCATATAAAAATATTTTTAAAATACTCGAGACTTCCATATTCTTCTTCATGTATATATTAAGATGTAAAATGTAATTCATTATCTTTATTTATTGTTTCGGCATTAACTTTGTGGTAAGACATGTTACAATAATTAAAGAAAACACTTTGTTTTTTACCACTTGAGTTTTATTATACAGACCTGAATGATGGAAGTTTAACTTCTGAAACATGTAGTCTTTAATAAAACTCAAGTGGTAAAAAACAAAGTGTTTTAATTCATTATCAATCGAACCCCTATTTGCATTAAAATTTCATTATAAACCATGATTAGAAGAAAATATAAGTGAGACAGTTTTGAAACACACTTACGAAGTAAAACAGCTGTAAGAAAATCAGCACATTGTTGCGAGACAAAGATAGAGATAATGGGAGTGTGTGGAGCTGAAAGAGGAGTATTACCAGAGTAGGGAGCCATGACCTGACCGGGCAGCTGCGGGAGTGCCCACGCGGGCGCCTGTGCCCCGGGGCCCATCATTCCTTTTGAAAAAATTGTTTTATATTA
The DNA here is from genome assembly GCF_059751285.1 of Brachycentrus maculatus. NCBI lineage: Eukaryota > Metazoa > Arthropoda > Insecta > Trichoptera > Brachycentridae > Brachycentrus > Brachycentrus maculatus. The sequence continues at coordinate 395,953 of NW_028281075.1, read as the reverse complement.
TAGAACTTTCAATCACCTTCACCTTGAAGAGTGCCATCAATTGCAACCATTTACGGGAGATAGGGCAATTTAAAAATCAACAAACAATAACCTCAAATTAATAAAAAAAATATATTTAAAATTAATTTTAAAAAAAAAACATAAAAACAATAAGCAAAAGCCAGTCAAAAGAATTTGCACCATTTTCATCAAACATACTGTCACTATAAAGCTTTGGGTTGTGTATAAGTATGCTGGGGTTATTAGCATTAGTTCAAATGTGTCAACACAAAAACAAAGTAAAACGGTTGCAATAATAAGCAAGAGATATAAACGTTCAATTCTTTTGAAAAAACTTACCAGTCAGCAAACGATTCATATTCATTCCTGGCATAAACGGCATCATTGCGTTTCGAGGATGGTGATGTTGGCCCATTATGGCTAAAGGTCCCATCGCTCCAAAGGGGTCAGAAAACATCGAATTGAATGGACTCATCATAGAGTTCATTTGTCTCATCTGGCGGAAATGTGCTCTGTAAATGTATGTTAGATTTTACATTATACATAAATCAGCTCTAATCGACAAAAAACGTGATACAAAGTACATAACAGTGTAATTCTTACCCAAAATACGGGTCATCGTCAAAATCGTTCATCAATGATCCAAACAAAGACATTTTCAAGAAAAAACGTCCTTAGTTAATAAATTAAATAAACTGTCCAATAATCGACAGTCACGTAAAATTCGCTTTTACCGGAATTCGCTTGTATAAGTAATATTCTAGAAAAAACGCGAAACACGGCCCAAATCAGAAACACAGAAACGAGAAAGTCATAGAAAGATTGCCACCGATTGAAGCAGCCATTATCAAAGACTATATACTCTATAGTTAGGTACCTACTTGCTACGCTTTGCATATTTTTGTCTATAGGTAAATTCATATGATTTTCTACGGTTTATAAATAGGATCTTTCCCGCTATTTGTTTGAACGATATTTTACAGCATTTTAGTCCTGGGCGTCGATTCCCATAGGACCTATGGGAATCGACGCCCAGGACTACAATACTGTAAAAACTGTAACCATAGCTGGTTAACTCTGTAACGATAACTTCAACTAAATCCTATAAAAATATTCATAACTAAATTTTTATTCCGTATATTAAAGTATTCGTCAGTGGGTTAAGTTATCTGCACTACGTAGTTATTGGGTTACTACTGTAATCGACCACTTGGAGTGGAAAAAAATACCCAGACGTTTACTCCACCCCTAGGGCTTAAATTACAGTGAAAGTTAACGGTCTAACTACTCAGTGCAGATAAATTTTATTTTACTTCTGGTCTTCTATTTCTAATGACTTTGACATTTTTTAACGGGTCGTCGATCAGTATTGTCAAAAAGTCAATGATCGAGAAGTTAAGTATCGCATTCTATCAATGATCAATAAATTATTTTGGTTCTTATTGATTTGTTACTTTTCTATAGAAAATGCTTTGAACCTTTATTCCACATGTAGTAACACATTGATTATAACGAAAGTAATTCGTAATATGAATAATTCGTTAGCTGAATTACATTTTCCTAAGAGTTGTTATTTCGTCAAAAAAGTGGGTCTTTTTCAGATTTAAAATCGTTACATAATTTTGGACCGCATTATGGTTGGAATCATTTTTTAAGCTTTCAAACGATTATGGTTTGATGGGTTATCTTTAATTACAATAGAATTTTGCTATTTTTTACTGCATAAAAAAATACAATAAGAAAAAAAAATCTGAAAGACTCGTACAATTAACAACGTACAACTTACTATAAGCTTATATAAGCTTATACTGGTATGTAATCCCGAACGCCCTAACTATTGTTTCGGCTTTTACAAAAAGTTTTACTTTTACATCAAGTTAGTAAAAATCCATTTAGTATTTTTTGGCTTAATTTATTCCAAAGTGGCAGGCCAATTAGACTTTTGGATTTTCAAAGACATATTTATTTTTAAAACTTGGTTAAGAAATCATTTCAGTAATTTTTATCAAAAAGGGAGCGCTCTAAAATCTCGCTATGCGATTCCTAAAAATGCTAGCGCCGAACCTGGCTTCCTCGAGTATTAAATGTATTGTTATCTGAAGGTATTCCAAAATATTCCCTAATAAAGGGTCTAAGACATGCATATGCCATATGAACAGGAATTAGGTAGGTATATTGCAATATCTACCTAAAGATTAAGTTAAGGCAGCAGCAGCACCTCGGTGATTAAAGCGCTACGTGCAGCGAAGTCAAGGGATAACTGGAGAAGAGTCATTGCTTCGACAAGGGTCACGACTGGGAGAAGAATAATAAAGTATGATCGAATTTTGTAGAATGTTAATTTTATTGCCAACCGCGACCTTGACCGAACATTATTGACATTCGCTCGATAAAATCTATTTAAATGTAACAGGAAGATTCAATGTACGTAAGGAATGCAAGAATAAAGCTGTTCCGATTGCGATATTGGCATCTAGAAACGTTTGCGTATTATTCTTAAATTATCCCACGATCAGTAGACAAAGAGATATATCGGCGAGCATTTGGAACAGTGTCCCAGAGAGCTTCGAACCGGGTCAGTGTGGTCCATCTGCTTTATTTCAGGAGTGTGACTTAATCGCGACCCGATCACCGATTACAGCAGACAATACACTGCGGCGGACCACAGCTAAACAACTGGTGTTTTGGTCAATCGAAGGCGGGAAATGGCTTATAGCTGGGGCAACCGTGTGGCATTTGTTGTCAGATTTCTTTACGGTATGGAATAACTCGAATTACTATCACTGCATGTGTTCGGTGTGTTGTCCATCAGTGTTTATCGAAGAACTGGTTCAGTTTTCTAGTTACAATCCTTAGCAAAGGAATAATGTTTCACGTGAATATTATTGTTTAAAAAAATCTATTGATTTCGTGAAAGACGCAAGAAATAAAACTTAAACAAAAAATAAAACTAATTGAATTTCAGAAATAATTAATGACTTTCATTCGGTGAAATTCATTAATTTAATCTTGTTAATGGATTAATTTCACAAAATAATAAATGAGAATATAATTATATTTGAACAAACCAGGGGCACATTTTTAATAAAATAATACATTCTTAGCTCTTTCCGCGCATTGACTAATTCCAGTGAATGTGCTTTAAAGTTTCCAGTAATTAACTTGTCATAAATTATTTAATATTACAGAATATTGTAAGAAATAACATATGTAACTGGAAAACAAGTTAAAATAATTATATTGCAATGATAAAAAATTTATAGCTTTGATTGAAATATAAAGTACAACATCAAATATACCCAATGGTGTATAGGACACTGTATCGTATTGACGCAGTGTTATCTTGATCGTTACTTACATGAAGGCAAATTTTTCACTCCTGCGCTTCAGGGACTAGTCCAGGGTAATATTAAATAAATATTCGAGTGTAAAATCACTAATATTAATTTTCACCCTCCTGGGAATCGAACCCGGGACCTCCAACACGGTAGCTAAACACGCTAACCATTACACCAAGTGGGCGGACGAAAAACAAATATTTACTCGCAGTAAATATTTGTGGAACGCTTATCTTAAACCCATTTTCCACTTGTAAATGATATTTTATTATAAGGAACAAAAATAGATTCAAAACCAAAACCCTAATTCCCAAAACCAAAGGAAAAGTTAAATATCAGGGATACAATGTAAATTGAATATGTAAATTTCTTATTGGGTATATCCTTTTGACAAACATCTAATGATGGCGATCGTACGTTTAATCCTGTCGTGGATTTATGTTTAACCCTCTCTAAATCAAAATAATTTATTTATATAATTTATTATATTAACGATAAATAGACTGATTACCTAAATTTTATTTTCTATGACTCAGGCACCTCGGCTCTCCAAATTTAAAACACAGTAAGGGACATTTTTTTGTAGTAGTTTTTTTTTGCATTTATGGACTAAGTAGACTCTACTTAGTCCAAAAATGCAAAAATAAACTTACTACAAAAAAATGTCCCTTACTGTGTTTTAAATTTGGACAGCCGACCTATGTGTGCGTTTTAAACAACGCATTGCATTGAATATGCCTGTGGTATGACATCGTGTAACATAAGGAAAAGCAAAATTACACGTAACTACGGAATAAAAAATATTCGAACCAATTTTTTTTTACTATTTTTTCGTAAATCATTTTCATTTTTTTTTCGTTAAACTTATGAAAACATCTTATAATATAAAAAATATTTTATAACCCAGCAACGGTTATAAAAATAAATTTTATATAACTATATATAACTATATCGATTGTGAAAAGATTTTAGATTTAATAGAAATAGAAACAAAATCAATATTCTAAAATTATCATTTTTGTTTCAAAAAATATATATTTATTTTAAATTCGGACGACTTTCCACGAAAATAAATTTAACGTGGGTATGGCATTTGTATGTATGTATGAGATGTGGGAGGACAGCAAGGAAGTTTGAGTTGTGACTCAATGCGTCTGTGTAGCATCATCGCATGACACCGAACAAAGGTTAACGGCCAAGTCCCGCCAGTAGTGTATGTATTTTCTAATAATATTATTTTGAAAATGAATTGCATGTACCATGTACCTATTGTGTTAATGGAAATTTATTACGGATGGTTGATATGTTGTTAGGTACCTATCTTATTGTTTATTTATTATAATACGCAGGGTTTTTTTAATCAAAAAAGGTCCTGGAACTAACTTCATGTTGAGCTTTTACTAAAAAAATATATTCAAATATTCATTTCAATGCCATATTTTATCATTTTCACAAATAATATAAATGTAGATAGTAATTATGTAAGCGCAAACATTGTTTTGTCTAATTGATTTTGAAAATTAAGATAAAATATATTCGTGAAAAAGGGTGCCGGAACGCCGTTCCGCCGAAACGAAAAAAAGCCCTGATAATATGCTAAACGGATGAAAAGAGGTATTATAAAAGAGGTAGGTATCATTCAAAGTGTCTTGTGTCGAATCGTAGTAATATCACATTAAAATGCATTTTATTATTATAATACAAATATTTATTTACTGTCTCACCTTGCACACATTACGTACATATGTTGTCTGTATATTGGTTTTAATTTTAAACACCAGTTCATATTAAACTAGAGGTAGCATATTTTTATACCCTTAGATTGAAGAGATTCACAGTCTAAACTAAATAATCTTCACCTTTCTATTGGGTCAGTTTATGTTATTATGTCAGTTTATTCATTAGTAACTTAATCTATCATCTTGTTATTAAGATAGATACAATATAAAAAATAATATTGGAAAAAGTCGTGACAAAGAAATTGCGAGAATTGAAAATAAAGGTTATCAAACCCATTTTTGGCGGGATTTAGTTTCAATTCACCTTTTTTTTAAATTTGAATTTCACCAATTAACAAGATAAAATATGAGATTTTTTACTATGTATTTAACAATGTCTGTTAACATTTTACAAGACCTGAAGATATGGAGATAGAAAAATAGTTTTTTTTTCTAACAATTGTAATGGTAAATGTATTTAAAAAATCTAATGTAATCGAAACGAAATTTCGCTTTTTCAATTTCTTGTCAGTGCCAACGAAAAACAGTCACTCGTATTATAAATATATTTGAGGGTGTAGCTCGTTTTTAAATTAATCTGCTTGTCTTGTATTGTATTAGATTTTTTAATGAGTGGATTGAAAGCTGTACAAGAAAACAAAGATATAAATTAGATAAGAAAAATGATTTTCTTGTTTTTGAAAGTGTATAATGGGATACTATCGTTATTTTAAATTGTATTAGAGAATGTTGCTGAGATTAATGTAGATTACATAAATACGTTCCGTTGCTATTATTTCTTTCATACCTACAGACAAGGCTCTGTATAAGAAGTTCCGCAAGACTGCTGGTTATTCTTTATTGGAAATTTTAAATTTAAGTTAAAAACGAAAATAATTTATTTAGAAAACGATTTAAACAATATCAGGCATCATCAGTATAGTTAGAGAAAATCACATTTCCAAAAGTAATGAATTTTAAGGATAGAACACGTTGATTCCTTTCCATTTATAATTTGTGAATGGAAGGGAATAAACAATAAAAATAATAACAGCTATTCGCATTATATTTTTCCTCGAAAACGGCATGATTTCGCAGGAGTTTTTGTCCCGCACTTTTATAATCGGTCATTAGAAGAATTTCTTCTCATTTCTCATCTCAATCATCCCAGATCCCAATGGTGTGTGCGCGCGCGCCTGTGTGTTATAATATATTATTTATTATTATATTATATTATACTATTTAACACTCAAAGAAGAAAAGTTTTTTTTATCAAAGATTAGATATTTTTAGTAATCAATTGAAATGAGCATGTAGCTCATGAAAAATATTTCACTGTCATTCTTGCAGCGACAGCGTAGGCGTGGATACTTTACAGAATGAATTATTGTGATATTGAAAATTAAAAAAAAACTCCCTTCAATTATGATGGATTATATGGATAAAAATACATACAGATACTTAAGTAGGTACATTACGAATGTGTAATAAACTAAAAATGTACCTTTATGTATATTCTACATGTGTATTTATAATTTTGCACGAGAGGTAGTAAATATAAACAAAATAATCAAAAAATAAAATTAAGTAAAATGTGTATCTTGCTTTTACTGAGTTGATATCTTGTGCATTGAAAATCACTATTGAGCAACACTGTTTTCCAGAAGTTATAATCCTCAAGATAATGATAACTAAAATTAAAATAGTAAATAATGGTTTGGGTTCTCTTTTCTACCAAGCCCAAGGTATGAATATTTATTTAGCTTTTGAATCATAAAAATATACTAACTGAGAATTCGTATAGAAATGAATTTACAGTGAAAAAGTGAGTTTTTCTTCGAAATAATTAAATGGTTTTGAAAAGAAGAGTTATTGAAGTGTAAAGTTAAAAAAAAACTTTTCTTTGCATAATATATTCTAAAAAACTATTATTTATTTTATTTATTTATCTATTTTTATTTAAACTTCATGTACAGAAAATAAATAAGTACATTGGCGGGCTTTTCGGAAAAACGAAATAAGTCGAAATATTTTTTTGAATTATTGAATGTTTTGATTGGAGGGACCAGTATTCCAAATTGTAGCAAAATACGAATTTCATCAAATGTCATCTTAATTTTTTTTTATTTAAAAAATAACTACAATAATAATAAAAAGTATTTCGACACATTCAAAATGTTGAATACAATAGTTTTATTTAATTAACGAATTTTTACCATATGTAAACAAATTTCAAAACATTAAAAATGTAGTATGTCTTTTACAAGGCTTTATATAAAAAATATATATAAATATAGATTGTAATTACGTAAGCACAAACATTGTTTCGTCAAATTGATTTTGAAAATTTAACAAATAAAAATATCAGTGAAAAAAAGTGCTGGACGCCGTTCCACCGGAGCGCAATTTTACCGTTCGGCAGTCCGGTTTTTTTTTAAAAATAAAAGTCACTACGACAGATTAGCGTGATCGAATTTACTCGCATCGTGATCACGCACCGATCCGAAGAAAGACGGCCAAAAGCACAAGCCAATCATCCGTTTTATCACGCTAACCGGACTGCCGGACAGTAAAATTCCATGTATCGCACAAGCGCCCTTACATGGAAAAAAAGCCCTGGTCTTAAAGTTGAAATGCTACACAAAATCGCTATATGTTTTTGGGTGGGTTTACCGAAATCGAGCAGAATGCTTATAGAAAGTTGCGAGATACATAATAATATGTTGAGAAATATTCAGATATCGACAACAATGGATACCTGGACGCCCATGACTTCGAGTGCCTGGCCGTGCGGACGTGCGTGCTGGAGGGGCGCGGGGACTGCGGCACGACGCGCCTAGCGCGCTACCAGCACATCATGCTCAGTCTCTGGGAGGAGATTGCGGAAATGGCTGACTTTGACAAGGTCAGTTCCGGTCATGGTACGAGTACAAAATGTTGGTCAATCAATAAAACTAGTGGTCTGATGATTGGAGGTTCTCCGTTCTGTCACAACTTGCGCCAAATTCGTTGTCGCAATGGAGTTGATCGACACAAATGTAAAAAATATACATATCAAAGTAATATATGTATATTTTTATTTGTAAATAAATGTTATAAATATCAATCATCGAACCCTTATTCGCACTCCATTGGGGCACTGCATCGTATGAACGAAGTGTTATCTTGATTGTTAACACACGAAGGATAAATGATAAGCCCTCCACTTCAGGTACCAGTCAAGGGTAATTTATTTGACCCTCCCTCTGGGAATCGAACCCGGGACCTCCAGTACAGTAGGCGAGCGTGCTGACTATTACACTACGGAGGCGGACTCATAAATAAAATAAATAAAACATTGCATGTTTACAGGTAGGGTTGCCATCTTTTTTAAAAACCCCATTGGAACATTTTGATGAATGGGTGATGTTTTGGGTCCTCAACTAAGTTAACCGAAGTAAAATTTTTATAGAATTCTTTCCTAATTACACTTCACAGTTATATTATTTTCAGAAACATTCATGATTTCTAAATTTTACTTTCCATTTTATATACTGTACACAATTCGCTTGAAAAACTAATTAACTATATTTCGTCTGAATATAAGGATATGATCGAAGTCATTGAGATACCATTGTCCATTATGGTGACATGTTCAGGCTGTTAGCAACCCACTTACACATATTACAATAAAATTGAAAGATTAATACATGTAATATTTCCACAATTTTATTACTCTCTTTTGTCTTGTATGTTATTTTGTATTTCATTTCTAGGATGGAAAAATTACCGTAGAAGAGTTCAAAATAGCTGTTCAAAATTGTTGTGTGGGGAAGAAGTACGAAGACTTTCCTCAAGCACTGAGGGCATTTATTGAATCTAATTTTCGATTAATTGATCTAAACCAAGATGGTGTTCTAGACATTGAAGAATTTAGATACGATTGCGTTCAAAGAATGCCTGTAGATGACATCAGCGTCATCAATGATGCATATTATAATTTATTAAATGTGAGTATTCTTTTCAATTGAAAAAAAAAATAAAAAATTAAAATCAATAAGAATAATAATGATTTGGAATAGTTCTTGCCTGGAGTAAAGAGAAAATTTCTTCCATGTGAGATGTTAAATAAATATGTCATTACATTATTATTAATCTCCGCTTTTTTAAAATTAGCTATGCAAAACATTATTTTGAATGACTTGTATGAGGCATTAAAATTAATTTCTTAATGATAGCCAAAGATACCGTACAACGGGGCGGGGCTACTTGAACTTTGATGCGTTTCTTGAGCCCAGTACAAAAAACAATTATATCTGTATTTGGTCTACAATAATTAACGTATCGACATGATTCATTGTTTCCCTGAGAGGTGACACTTATTGATCGATAGCACAATCTAAATATTTTTTTTTGTACTGGGCTTAAGTAACACATCAAAGTTCAAGTAGCCCTATTCTACGGTACCCATTTATATTTATATGCACAACTGCTGTAATATGTCACTCTTTATACTTATTGGCAAACTAAAATGTATGTTTAAATTATTTTTTTATCAGGTTAATGAAAAAACAATTAAATTGTAATTAAAACAGCCACTGCAAGGCTATTTACAGTATTGACATACATTGGGATGATATCCTAAAAATTAATTACAATATATAAAATACATATTTTTTCAACATTTTTTTATATGAAGAATTATTTTTTCAGGATGGTGATAAAAAAAGGGGAGGCTTGACATTAGATAGATACCAAGAACTATTTGCTCAATTTTTAGGAGACCAAAGAGATGAAAATCCCGCCAAATACTTATTTGGGCCCATTGAAGTCGCAGATTATTAGGTCTTTTCCTTAAGTTTCCATTTATGATAAAAACCAAATAAATTATACTATCCCTTTGTCTAAGCTCTTCTCGATTTGTTGGAGCCTCCATTTAGGTGAACTATTTAACAAATTATTTTGTTGCTGAGACTTATACTGAAATCAACCAGATACAAACATGGAGAGTTTTCAACAGCTGGTTCTTTGTGAAATGATTAAACATAAATAAATATATGATTGTTATGATGCTTTCTTATTATCCTTCTGTACACGACTAGCGCCTGTTAGGGGGCAGGCTGACAAGTAAGTTTGAACCAACATGGATTTTTTATAGAGGCATTCATATGGAAACCCATTTTTTGTGTGACTTACATACAGAAATTGCCATTAGGGAAAATGACCAGATGTCCTGAACTGAAGTTATAAATCCCAAATTAAACACTATCTCGGAGAGTTCCTTACAATAGTCCTGCACTTGAAATGTCGTTTGTTCTAGTATGCTGTTTTTTTGTTGTTGGCCTGGATGCATTAAATTATTAAGGTTATATTATTAAAAAAAAACAATAAACCATTTATTGATACTTTTATTCACATCAAAATAAAATGCATTTGAAAATGTTACAAAACTATGAATGAAACTATTAAACACACAATGCTAGTTTAAAATTAATTTTGCATTGGTAAAACTAAATACATTTAAAGTGACAACATGAACTAATCACCAAACTAAATAAGAAAATGAATAAAAACACTCCACTGTACCCAGTCTTCATAAAACTAAATTAAATCAAGAAAGCATAAATAATCAAATGTATATTTAACTATCAGACAAATAAAACAATATTGTATAACATAAAGAATGCTGCTCCCTCCGTTAAAATATTTAAACATAATACTTTTTTGTCCTTGAGTAAGAAAAAAAAGTATATTAATAGACACACTCAAAGAACTATATATTATATCTCTTTGAGGTTAAACTTGATAGAAAAACTACCTATTTCTCCATAATAATGATTTTTTTTAAAGCTTTAGATCATTATCAAAATACTATTGCGCCTCTTCAGATACGGATGACAAAAAATTTGTTATTTATTTTTTATACTTTTTTTTCTATAAATCTGTAAAAAATCTGTTTCTCACATTGCCACTCTACTGACTAACTGCCGTGTTATTAATTTCATATACAATAGAATAAAAAAAGGGGTTTAACTTTATATGTATTTAATTATGATTTTTGAAAATATACGTGTCGGGTTGTGGTCCCGTGGTGAGTGTCGCGGATTCTCGAGTCAGAGTTTCTGGGTTCGAACCCACTCTACCACAATTTGATACATATTTTTAATAATGAGCAGCTTAGGCTCACAAAAATAGTATGAAATCAAAGTATTTTTGTAAATAATAAAACAAAAAAAACACCAATATTTCTCTTATAAATAAATAAATAAAGATATGTGAAAATGCTTAAATACAATGAAGAATCAGTGTTGTCAAACCAAATAAAACTGTCTCTGGGTGAAATTCCTTAATAACAATAGTAACAAAGATATAAGTGTCACTATAATTATAATTAAAACTACATTTTTATTTATTAAGCTCAATACTTGAAAAAACATAGTCTAGAAATAATATATAATAAATAACCATGTAAAATGTTTCAATGAGAGCAGAATTATGAAGGGTATTTTTTATACGCACAAAGCGCATTAGTTTATAGAATTTTAAGGTTTTGTTACTGGACAAGAATGAATAAAAAAAGTCATTAAAAAAATATGTTTATGAAGTAACACTTCTTACATATCTCTTAATACATACAACATGTACCATGAATAAGATATAATTTAAAATCTGAAAATAGTTTAAATTAATTTTGATAGGAGATTCCAAAGCATAAAAAATCATGTAGAAATAAAAGTAAATTATTGAATAAAAAGTTTTATAGAGCAATCATTTGTCATATTTATACAACTATGATCTTGACATTACTAAAATATTTAATTACGGATTGTATAAAGACCTCACCCTGGGATATTAAGAGAACAAAATGCTAGCTCAAATCACCAGGCCAAAAACAATAATTGAAATCTACAATTATTATAGTAAATATTAAATTTTTACAATAAAAAAATCTGATTTGTACAAAATAATAGCAGAGATAATATATATTACATACAATAAACATTACATATATTTATTAAAATACTATACAAAAATGGGTGGTTTTCAAAATATGCAGAATAAGACAAAAAAGAGCTAAATCATTCGTTTTTATTTTGACATTTTAATATAATCATAAAGAACATCAATACATATTTAAAGCCCACACCATGTAATATTACCTTCTACTGTAGCCACTATCCTTACAGGGACTTTCTTCAGGGCCTTGTGGTACTAAAATTATGTATAACTTAAAATTAAATATCATATTGTCGAGAGAGACAGAAAACATCTATGTATGTTCATATTTGTTACATTTTAATCTGTAAAAAAAATCTCTGTCTGAAAAATGGTAATTTTCCACTGGGTGTCTTCCGAGATATATTTTTAGATTTTTTGGGACATTTAGGGCGATCCATTACATCGACAATCATATGAAGGAAATATGATCAGTCTGTGGTGAAAAATCGAGTGAAAAAAATCTAAACTTGAGCAATAACTGGATGCCAAATATGGGCTGCACAATTTCTTTGACACAACATGATTTCCGGAGTCAACTGTCTTGTTAATAAAGAATTGTCAATTTTTATCTCGTTTTATCAAAAACCCATCTTATGGGCCATTGTTTCAGATATTTCGAACATTTTCACAACTTCTTTTAGTTTTAACTGTCCATTTTCCTTTATGTTATGATATTTCATTACTTTGCTGGCCGCTGACTGCCTAATAGGTCCTACCCGAACACCGTTGTTTTTCAAGAACAAGTATGATTATCTTAAACAGCTGACATTTCAAGTAAAGACTTTTGATACTTTTTCTTTGTTTCATGAAAAATGGAATTACCGAAGAAACTCTAAATTAGTATGTTTATAACTACAAAACTCTAAAACTGCGCACTTGGTTACTTGTTTCAGTGATTACATCCAAACAACTGAACATAATAATATATTTTTTCTGCTTGTACATGAAATTGAATAGAGAAAAACTGAAAAAAGAAAGGTAAATCACTCTTTCTGTCTCATTTCCCAAACATATTATAAACCACCCAAATACACCAATTTAATATAAGCTCCAAGTATTATCAATTAAAATATAGGTTTGTGAATATTTTTAAATATAAATTGCTAGTAATAAACACATGCATAAATCATAAATGTCATAAAACATTAAACGCCGCATGGTTTCCAACAACCAAAGTATTTTTATGGTTATAAAAATAGACCTGAGAAACAGTATTCACAAAACTCAAAAGTCAAATTTTTCTGGTATGACTTTCATCAAAAGTTTATTAGAAGGATCATAATCATATTTGAATTGACCATATTGAGTATTTTTAATATATATTTTGAAAAAATTAATAGCATAAAAAAGTCAATGACATGATTAAGGATGATAGAATTCAGCACCAATAGGATCTCTGGTTCAGTGAAATCTTACAGGAGTGAGATATTTTTCAATAAACGTGTTGACATTTTTAAATATTACTTAGTGTCGACGTTATTGAAATATTAGTTATAATATTGTAATTCATTCTTTTTTTTTTACATATACTATACTTATTTAACAACCAAATCATAAAGGGATATTATATACATATGTATTCACATAAAATTTATATATTTAATACACATTAAGAATATTTTATCAAGTCTTGTTCCGATTGATCACAAGGTATTTACAATACTGAATAAATACAAATATTAATAAGCTTTAATTTTCAGCCAAAATATGTTAACTTCTCATAAATAAACACAATAAAATACATTATTTTACTTATTACATAAGTTTACAGTTTTGAAATGCAATCTGTACTGTACCTGTACCAAGGTCCAAGGAGTTTTAATAGCCAGTGTCAAAAAACTTATTTTTGAGATATAGTTTTGATCTGTTACACATTTTAACAAATTAGTTTACAGGGTAGTAATAAAAAGAAGTAACCCAGTTTATATCCCTACTTCTTACAGTATTAAGAAAGATGATTTTACAACCTGTTCCTGTTAGAAAATCAGATAAATAAAAATAAAATAAAAACTTATTTTATTGGACAAGAGTAATGTTTTTGTAATGTTATGTTGTGAATAAACAGCTACATTTTATAAAGAAAATAATATCTAGTCTTATTATTGTCTGTATTGTGAAAGCAAGTTGATAATTTCAAATAATGAATAAAAGCGCTCGATTGTTTCCTGTGTAATTATTTTTGGCTCTTACAAAGTTTCAAAGTTATTTATGTCAAATTGATTTTCACAATTCTTTGTCGGGACGACTCAATATCTCAAATGAAACAAAATAAATGCAATATTGAATTTACATTTTCAACTGGGGACCGTACTTACGCATACAAAACTTTTTATCGGTGCAATTACATTACAAACATTACACATAACCTTAAGAATCTAGGATGATTCATAAAAAAGTTTTCAATATAAAATTCACTAAACAATCTCTCACGTTTTAGAAAATACTATCTAGGAGCAAACGATGATATCTTCATCCAGTTGTGGCGGGTGTTGGTTTATACTGCTGTAGGAGATGTGCGACCGACCAGGGGCCAACAGGCTCGCAGTGTCTCTCGAGGACTCCATTCCACACAACTGGACTCTACTTCGGGTTATGCCTGCGAGAAAAATCTCCAAGTCAACACAGCCTAATTGCGGAAAAGCGCTGATTTTGCGCCGATATATAATATAACATGGTTAACAAAATCATTTTGTCCCCGAGTAATGAAAGCTAAAAATTATTTCAATTTATTTTCAAGTGTTATAGACATTGAAATTACATGTTTAGGAGAGTCAAAGTTTATTTATTGATTTGGCATTTAATTTCTAGAACTCCATAATGTAAATTTTAAATCAAACACTGATTGTTAGGGTCATTTGAACACTTTATTTTTAAAATAATAAGAAAAAATAGTGATTTTTTTCGCCTTGATAGAGCATTGTAACACAACTGTCCCTGTCAGTTTGATAATGCCCTAACAAGGCAAAACAATCGACACTAATTTAATTTTTTTGTTTTTAAAAATAAAATATACAACTTTTGATTTTAATATTTAAAACATTATTTGTACTTTTGCCAAAATCTGTTTCACCGCTTTTTACTCAACACGCATAGAGCTTGTTTCTACAGTCATGTGATCAACATTTGACTATTTCATTTTAAACTTTAATTTTATGAGCGCAGTCATACAAACTATAAGCATACAGTGTAGAAAAACAGTGAGACAAATATAAAGGTAAGTTAGGTAAACGCGCAAATAAATTTTGGTTTTACCATTTTAGATTTTAAAAAATAAAATAAAAAAATGACAACCTTTGATTCTACAATAAACTTTTTTATACCATAAAAAAAACATAATAAAATAAGGGACTTTGCAATAAATAATGGAGAGGACATGGAATGCACAAAAATTGAAATTTTTAAACATTTAAAAAATAATGTATTTTTGTAAATAATGATCAATTGAGTATACACAGATTTTCTTATAACACATACATGTACTAGAGGCCATATCATTATTAACATGCAAAAACTCAATTTTTTATTTTTATTCATTACCATTGTTTACTCCCGAGCCCTTTGAAAAATCCTATGAGGCGTATATTTGAAGCAATATATTTATATATATATATATATATATATATATATATATATATATATATATATATATATATATATATATATATATATATATATATATATATATATATATATTTGTAAAGATATAGGATACTTATTTTGGGAGCACTCAAGAACAAATGAAAGTCTAGATCGTGCATGAAGTAACATTACTAAAAATTATAATTAAGTAATATTAACACTTCTTCAGCAGTAGTTTTATTATCAAAAATAATATTTTTACAAAAATATAACCAATTTAAATCAGGCCAACCAAAACGAAATACAAAAAAATGAACACCAAGCATGCTGCATAAATTTACTGTATGTAGGATGGAAGCCAAAAAGGCGTAGGAAATATTATGCCAGTCAATAAGTTAAAAGATATGTGAAAAATGATAATAAATTTTTTATTAACCTCACACATTAATTAAATTATAAAAGGTTATTTTTTTCTTTGTTATCTCCATATTTCCTACATTTTATGCATCTCAAGTGCAACATCTACCACCAAAAAAATACATAATTTTACTAGTGCATAATTATTATGGTTATCGAGAAATAATTTCTCAAAAATGGCAGTTTCTTCACATTTGTATGTATTTGTGGTTCCGTTAACATTTCTCTCTTTTGACATGGCATTTTCTTGCGAAGGACAGCTGAATATACCAATTCTGCGACCCTCAAGTGGGAGAATAGTGGTTTTAAAATTAATCAAAATGTTTCTGTTTTTACATAACCATTCAAATTCAATATAAAATGACACAATGCTGCAAGTGTTATACCTAAATAACATCAATACTAATTTATTTCTAGAAATATCAAACAAGTAAGATGTACTTTGTAATGTTAATACAATATTATATTGTACAAAATGTTTCATAACAAATTCTTTGGCTGTACACAAATAAATCATTGTTCTTTTCCTGTATAGTTTCTTTGTTTCAGTTGACTGCGTAATATTATCATTTAGACAATGTACTTCTGTGCATGGATCCTGGGCCGAGACAAGAGAAGAATAGATTGAGTTTTGATTTATATGAATATCTGTAGAGTTAAAAAAAGTAAGCACGAAGTTATTTAAAGGTAGCTATTATAGCTACTCGTGCAAAATTATATGGCTGTTACAACTTGACCCTTTGCCCGCACCACATACGGGCAAAAAAATGGACCTTTGCGGATTTTCCCGTACCTGATTAACTGATTTTACCATATTGTTTATTGAGGTAGTTCAATGTATTATTGCAGGGTGGTTCTATGTGTATGAAAAAATCCATATGCCGCTATAACAGAATTTACTTTTATTACTACCCATAGAATTTATGATATATGTATACAGTCAACGCTGTTTTATTTGAAACAGTTTGAGTGCTATCGTATGGCAAAACAGTTGTCATCCAAAATAACTTTTGAAAAATTAAAAATTTTGTCAAGTGAATAATAATATACGCAGAATTATGAAAAAGGCGATACATAATTAGTAAAAATAAAAACATACAAACATATTAAAATCTGTAGTGTTTGGTTCCATCAGACATTATAAATCAAATCACACATAAATGAATTAAAAAAAATAAATTAATATTAAATGTGGTGCTATAGGAAAATGGTCAAAATTCATGGTTAAGAAAGTTAAAAATGAAGATGTTTTAAGACGCATGGGGAGAGAGAGAAGTTATAAACACCATAAAGAAAACAAAGCTAGATTACTATTATGAGGGGAGAGAAATACAAAATAAATTGTACATATTATACTACAAGGCAATGTGGAAGGTAAACGCACCATAGGAGGGCGATGTGTAATCCTAGCTATAAAACTCCACTCATCATTATTACACTGCAACGCTAAGTCTCTGTTTAGAGTAGCTGCCGGTAAAGTGATAATTGCCAACTCTGAGCGAACAACTTTGGCAAAATAATAGCAAGTGTATTATAAAATAAAATCCAAATCAGATATTTTTATTTTTTTTTGATAAAATGAAAGAGAAATATGTTTTTATTATTTACAAAAATATTTCAATTACATACTAGTTCTGGGAGTCTAAGCTGCTCATTATTATAAATAGGTATTAAATTGTGGTAGAATGGGTTCGAAGCGAGAAATTCTGACTCAAGAGTCTGCGACACTAACCACGGGACCACAACCCGACACGATCACATACGATGGTTAGTAATCTCCGTATTTAGTCTGCACACTACTATACAGAGTAGATTATCGAGATAAAATAATCAGTTTTGTTATCGTTAAGTGGATTGTATAAATGTGCCCCGATATTGATGAAGCGAATCTGATTAGTATGCATTATCGAAAAGTCACACCCCATGCATAAGTGAAATGTTAGGTTTTCAAATGATACAAAAATAGTTATCAAATTATTTATTGACAAAAAATATACAAAACAAAGAATAAAGGAATAAATAAATAAAAAATACTGTAATTTACTTTAACCTCGTGGAAGTTACAATTGTATGTCATAAAAAATCTGATAAATCTAATATATTAGAAATACAGAGTGACGAGTGACATTTTTAAAAATATGTATGAAAAATATAACGGACCCTGTTTGATATAGTTTATTTTAGTACAAAAAAATACAATATTGTTTATTTATGTCATTTATTTTCAAAACAAAATTTAGTGAGAAAAGAGTGTAATATGCTAATGATGAAATCAATTGATATTTGGAGGTTAAATTGATACAATAAAATGTTAAGAGTTAGTTACACAAAAAAAAACTGAAATTAAATCACAAAACTGAAATCAGCCAATTAAGTAACGTTCAAAATAATACACACATATAAATAATCATGCAGTTTAAATAGTAAGACAACATCACACTAAACATTTACAATCGTTCACTAGCAAAAGCAAAAACATTTCTGTCAACAGATTTCATGTTTCAAACAGGAGAGAATCGATTAAGTTGACAATTCAGAACTACCAACGTAAAAGAGGAAAATAAACTACAAAACTGAGTAGTTTATGTTTACATAAAGTTACAAAGTCATTCAATTAGAACATATGAAAGAGCGGACAAATCAATAATTTGTTCATTCATATAAATACAGCTAACGTCACATACACTCATTTTAGATTTGAAATAAAATTACTGAAATTGGACGGGAATGTTTTCGTGAGAGTCGAAAATAAAACCACTGTTGACAAGGGTTAAATGGATGCGTGTCCACCAAATCAACTAACTGAAAGACATTTGTACATTAGTATGTATATTCCATTCAGCTATGTTACCCAACACTGAGAAGTGTAATGTGTATTATAGAAGTCTATTCCAAAACATGTGATCAATAATATACAAGAGAAATTCACAAACATGGAGTTAGCGGGATCGATTTTACACTTTGGTTATCGGAAAACTTGTAATTTATGTCAATCTTTTAAAGACATAATGTGAACTAGTATTTAGAGCGGAAATATATTTCTTTTCAATTTAAAAAATACATTTTTTTTTGGAATATGAGCCACACTAAAAATACTTAAATTGCCATTTATATTTTAAATTTAATATTAAGAAGTAAAATAATGTTTTGTGTATATTCAGTCGAATTTTACTATTAAAATGTGGTTATTTGATCGAAAACATATGTTTGATACATAGGTTATAACTTAAATATTATCTGGTTGTCTACTGAATATATTAAAAATAAATTATACTACCTACTTCAAGGAAACAATATTTCACTAATTATCACCGATACATTTAAGAAGAGAAAATATATATCAAACTCATTTTCTAGAAATCATTTTAGTTCCAAATAAGTTTTATGTTAGTTCTTAAAAAAACGATGCCTAACATGAAACATAATACAGTTAAAATAAATATACATAATTTAATGTATAAATGGTTTTTTGCTTTCAAATATATCCGTATTGAAGTGAACAAAATACTACTGATTTTTACTAGTTAATTTATGTCAAAAATATGTTTCTAATGACTTATTCATAATTTTTATAGTTTCTGAGATACAAAACACTATTGGATTCACAGTAAAGAAATGATTCAAAACTAAACTGATGAAAACTCCATAAAACAGTACAATGACCAGAACAGTTCAACTCTATAATAACTTGTAACTAAGAAGAATTACTCAGTGCAATTCTATAAATAACAATGATATATCTTCAGACACTTGTCTTGTATTTGACCCAAAATAATTCATTTAGTACAAATATACAAATCTCGTAAGAAATTTTGTCACAGATATACAAAGAATGCATATTTTATATAACTGTGAATAGTATAATAATGTACATAATTGTATTTTATACTTTTCTGGGAAGACGGTGAGAAAATTCATATTTAAATGTACAAAGTGTTTTAAAAACAGAGAGATGTCTGCGCATTCTAAATTACCGCTTTCCATTTTTTTGGAAAATATAACTTTATTTTTTAAATAATTTCTTCAATATGAGCCCAATATTCAAATATACTGGTGGTACAAATATATTATACATACATATATATATATATATATATATATATATATATATATATATATATATATATATATATATATATATATATATAAACAAAAAATGGCTTTGGATAATTGTAAAAAGTTTTCTATTATTATATAAATTTAATTGAATACTAAAGAGATTTTAATATGAAGAATGTATAAAAATACAGGCAATCATTGATGCCTCTTGGTAAAATGACTCTAAATGAAATAATTATCGCAAGCCGAATGATATACAAACATATATTATTGGTAGTGAGGTGATAGATTAAACCAAGCAAAGGTTGGGGTGAAGAAGGAGAAGGCAGTGAAGGTTGGTTAGTCAGCTAAACAGGCAGTCAGCCAAGAAGGGACTGCTGGTGCCCCCCTCCCCGAGTCCTTACTCTGCTCAGCGAAGTCTCCTGGATGCCGTCCTGAGCCATGGCCCTTCGGTGCTTGGCGAGCTTCTCTTTATTCATGGGGGAACCTGCGGAATTCAACACGATGCCTTATCTCTACACTTGACTTTGCATACAACACCCATTTTGGCATGATCCATGTACATAATTATACTTCACTCAGCTAGCTCGTAAATAGCCAATATGTTCACAAAACAATCATCACCTTTTATGATATTAAATACTTTGTTTAATGCTATCAATAATTGTTAGTGAGTAAAAAGTTAAGCATTTCAAAATGTTCCGGTTTTTCAAATTAAAAAATCAAAAATTTATAAAGCCGAAAAGAAAAAAATGTCAATTGGATTTGCTTAATTCTCCATTTTAAAAATCACAAATAATTAAAACAGCAAAAATTTGTTTTAAATTAAAAAAAAATTACTGTTTATTTTGGCCTGACTAAACAACGGGTGAAATATTTTACCAATACTCAGCCATATTTTGTTTACAAAAATAAAACACATTATTAATATAAAATAGATAATGAAATTTCAAAAAAATTATACAAATGAAATATAATAAAGAGAGACAGATGATCTCACTGGTGCACATGACACATAAAATAATTATAATTTTTTATTGTGTAGTAAAATAAAGTATCAGATTAATATTTTAGGGTACCTTCTGCAATAGCAGATATAACATACTCGAATTAATACCATCTGATTAATCATTTTATCTTCTTTTTAGGGACAATAAATATCACATATATTTTCAAGTGTCTGTGAAAGTGTGAACTGTACACACATGTTAAAAGATGTTAAAAACCTCATGAAACATGGAACTTACTGATCGTTCACATGAAATGATTTGATATTGTTCAAAATATATTTTTCTTAAAATTAATTACCCATTACATACTAGGTCAAGACTTCATGTTGATATATAAGTTATTTTATTTTCCGGACCATAAATGAACTCCGAAATTTCTAGGTTTATAACAATTGAAAAATAAATTATAAAATAAACTATTACACTAACTAATATTGACCTTCCCGGGAGGATTCCTGATTCATTTTGCGGAGATTTGTGATTTATTTTCTGTGGGAATTTCGGTTAATCCCCAATTTATTTTTGAGAGATTTTAGCCCTATGAAAGTGCGTCTTATAGTCCAAAAAAATATGGTAATACTTAAATAATAAAAAAAGTAATAATATATATATTTATTTTTTAAAGAATTATTAATTTTTTTGGGAAAAATTAGTATAACCAACACCAAAAATATTACTATGCAAGGTGTTCATATTAAATAATTATTTTAAATGAGATAGAATAAACAATTTTGTTAAAAAATTTCTGTGATAATATTGTGTAGACATTTTTGTAAT
Organism: Brachycentrus maculatus; assembly: GCF_059751285.1. NCBI lineage: Eukaryota > Metazoa > Arthropoda > Insecta > Trichoptera > Brachycentridae > Brachycentrus > Brachycentrus maculatus. The sequence continues at coordinate 374,077 of NW_028281075.1, read as the reverse complement.
GAAATTTAAACAATCTAATGATTTTATTCAAGTAAAATAGTAGATTTTTGATCAAAGTAGAGAGATATACATATATACGTATATTATTTGAGTTTAATAAAAAATATTGAGTTAAACCCAGGGCTTACTAGCAACTATTTCCAAGAAACTTTTTGATTGCAAAAAATAGATTGCATTAAGTATTCCTTATTAAGTTAGCTCAACTAAAAAATCGCCAATAGACAGTTAAGAGAAACAGTGCATTCTATTTTTGCGATTCAAATGTTACTTGCCAGCGGGTTCACGGGCCACACAGTTGTATTTTTAAAACAAGTAGATATATATATATTAGCAAATTACTAACTTAAAAACATACAAGTTGTAAAAATGTATATGATAAAAGAATTGCATTATTGATTTCATATACGGAGATGCATATGTACCATAAATTATTACAATATAAAGAAGTTAATGATAATGAGAAAAATACACTATATGCGGATTCAGTAATATCACACCATTCCTCCATATGAATAGTCAGATAGATTATTATATATTCCAAATGATTATTCTAAATTTTGTACTTTTTGTCAGTTTGTGTCAAATGCCTAAGAAAAGTTGAAGTTTAAGCAATCTTTATCATCCAATATTTCCATATTTAGAGCTTATATTGTAGATTACCTGCCAGCACCCATTAGTCTATTCTATCCACTGGTATGTACTATGTAAATATGTAGTAGCTTTATATTATAATACAGTGTATTTTCATACGTCCAACCGATAATCGGTGAGCATTGCGTGATTATTCTATCTACTGATACATCAGTCTTGTATTATAATATGTACCTTGTATTTTTATGTATCTGATATACCTATGTATTCTTAAAGCGCATTTATCTGAGCGATATAATTTATCATTCAATTTTACAACAGAAAAGACAAAATAGAATAAAGAAATTTTAAAATTCAAACAACTTTTAATTTTTTCATTTCCTTCATTTACCATATTGTTGAGACCAAAACTGGAAAATGCAGTTTCAAAACTTTGGCATCATTATCATATGATTTTCACTTAGTTCAAATACAAATACATAAAAGGTAGATTTTCATATCGGTCAAATTAAAAAAAAGTAGCTGAAAATCTTCATTCAACCCCCACCATCATGCTTATTATAAAACTCGATACATAGATTTTTGGTAGGGTCCAGTTACATTGATATGATAAGTCAAAGATACAGTAAAACCCTTTCTTTAAAAAAATGTAACCATGTGAAGAAAGTTGCATTATTTTTAATCATGCAAATATTTATATTGATGGTCCCAAACAATGTTAGTTGCTATTGGCTATATCTAATTGGCAGAAAATGCTTTGGGATAGTCAGGAGAAAACAATACAAATATTATGTATATTGGATTTCTTATAAGAGGATTTCATTTTAGCAAAAACAATATGATATATGATAAGAGTTATTCAAATGTGCTACATCTCTCAAACAGATAATAATATAAAGCTCAAAATGTTATGGTCAAAACAAGATATCTTACCAATATAGCTGAGTAGAACTGGCAGGAATATAAGGCCGTGAGCGGCGCCAAAAACTACAATCCCCAAATACATTCGGAAGTAAAATACCTAAAAATAAATAGGTCAAAATAGAAACAGGGTCATTAAAAACAAGGCATAGATAAGCATGTACACTGGGCTGGGTTGCGGTGGTAAGGAGAGATAAAAAATGTTTGATTTCTATCCGGCACAGAAAGGAAAAAGTGCCAAATGGTTTTACCACACAAATAAAATTTTATTAACATTGGATATCAGCTTTTGTATCCGGATTGACTTAAAAATAATAATTTTTGTTTTTTTTTTGTCAGTATAACTAAAAAATTTTTTAAACAAATTGGATCTTTCAAAAAAGTAAGAGTAGCCTTTATTTATAACAATAAAAAAATTGCCAAAATGCCGTTTATAAAAATACTATTTACTTAAATAATTTAATGTTACAATAATGTCGTTTTACTGGGTTTACCCGTGCTGATAGCACATTTTACAATACTTGTTTGACAAATTATTTGTGAGATATTTGTCATTTATGAGTCATACAATCATGGATGACATGACCAATGTATCGATCTGTTTCATATCTAACCAGTTCTGTTATCCAATTTTAAAAATCTCTCTTATAAATATTTCTGTTATTTAAAGATTTCATGGATGGTGGTCGTAGGTTATAGAGCATTAATGCAAAACCCTCAAAGTTTCTTTGACAAAATCTGTTTTTTAAAAAAAAATAGGTTTCTGCATTTTCGATCTTGTGGTTCTATGAATGTTTTATATAATTTGTTATTGATGATATAAATTTCCTTTAAAAAGAAGTATTTTCTTGTAATTTGTGTGAGTAATTGTAATATAATAATTTATCTTTGCAAAAATCCTTCTTGCTTTCGAATTTCTCGGCTTTTAGATAATTTATCTTGGTTTTCATAAGGCCTCCTCTTAGAGATTTTCCGCATAATGCAGATAAAGCTTTCGTAACAATCTTTGCTGCCCTTTTTTGTAATATGGAAGGTGCAAAAATGACAGTTTTCCTTCTCCTTTTTTGTATAACAAATTGTTGGATATCTTTGTCAGATATCAATTTCAATATTAATGATTCATATAATTAAAATGTAACTTTGTTTTAAAATCACTATAAATTTATGGTGATTTTAAAACAAAGTTAGACTTTAATTATAAAATGGAAAATCACAAAGTTAGTGCTTCAAATATAAATTATATTAATGATTCAATTATATTTTAATGCCAGTCAATAAGATCATTAGGATGATGAATCATTTGGAGTGCATTTAATGTTATGAGCTTTTAAAATGCAACGGGCTGCCAGTTCACTGATGTGTGGTTCAGAGCAATACATTTGCAGGGTTTGAAAAGTAAGTATTTTTTTGAATTACCAAATTTATTTCGGATATCAGTTCTATTGATAAATAGATTTAAACAGGTGTTGTTCTTCGTCTTAACAGAAAGGGTGAATTAAAAAAAAATACTAGGTCGGAAGGTAAACTTTAACGATACTTTGCAAGAGTGAATAATTGTTCAGAAACGAATTTCATCAAAACGTTATATATATATTGCCCGGTGATTTGTTTTATAAATCCTTTTGAAATATTTATATAGAAATCGCCATGACTATTCGTATAAATATTTTTGGTATGTATCGATCATGAGTGGAACACTTGGGTAAATATATTGGTTAAAACTGAACAACGGACCTTTTTTCACACATTTCAATATAATTATTGATTGTATCTAAAATTGTCAAGGGTCCCTATGTACTCTGCCATCAATTTGTAGAAACAAGTGTCAATTTTTACATATTTCAGTATAACATATAAGTTTAATGGTTGGAATCCAAACAGAAACTTACACGAAAACCACAAAAATATTGAAGTATGAAATTAATTCGGAGCCAGAGAGAGTTGTATGAATTTATAATTTAAACATGTTATTTAAGGAACATTTGGCACCTTTTTATCGCTGTGTCCATTCAAAAAAAAAAAAAAAAACAGCCCAACCTAATTAACATTACATATGTGGATGGTACTTACTTGAAAGATTTGACTCTTTGCAAATCCGAGCACAATGATTCCACCAAACTTGGTTAATGTGATACCCGAGAATACGGAACTCCCCATTTTGGTGAGGGCATCGGTGGCGCGCAGCACTCGGGAACCTTCCACGCTGACTGAGAAGCTGTGGACTAAATGTGAACAAAACTCCACCGATATTCCGACAGCCATCACCAAATTCACCAGAGAAACCGCATTCAGCGTAATGTTCCACCAGTACATGAGTCCGCCGATGTTCACTACTATCATGGTGATAGTGATGACCACTACCAGGGAAGAGAACGTGTCGAAGCCCATCAGCAAGAAAGTGACGACGAAAATGGCTAATACGGAGATTCCCATCGACTTCAAGGTGTCCGGCCACATGGTCAAGTACTGCTCGTAGAATACGTAAAATACGGAGTAAGGGAAAACGCCAATAGTCTCATTCTTTCCTTGGAGCCTCAAGTTAGTGTTGATCATTTCTGTCAGGTTTGAAGAAATCTTTCTAGCAGCACGGAGAGCCTCGTAATAATCTTTACTGGTCTTCAGTACAGTGTGATAGCCACTAAAGTAGGATGCCCCGATCCGAGCCAGCTTAGGGTTCTTCGGGTCTGGGAAGTCGTAGTTAACCCCCTGTCCATATGCGGCGTGTCCAGCCTTCGCGCAAGTTTCTGTCGGATTGTCTTGTAAGAAGAACGGTGCGTACGTCTTGAATCCTGTTGCATTCGGCCTATGTACGTCATCCGTGAGTACTATATTACAAGTTGAACAAGAGCGTCCTGAAATAAGTTAACCGTGATATTATTATTGCGTTCATCTTTCCTTTCCCCATCTCCCAGTAATATGAGTATACTCACTGTCGTGGGGGCAAAAGCTTCCATTATTAGGGAAGAATCTGCAACACTGATTGATAGAAGCCCAATCCATGTAGTCATCAATCCAGGAATTAGAAGGTCTACCAATATACGTCTCGGAGCCTAATTTTGAAGCTGAACAGTAAAGAGTGAATATTAATTACTGTAAATTATCAATAAAGGTCTATAAAATACGCAAACATATCAAATATCTTATTTCACCAAGCGTAGATAGTAAAATTAGCTCTTACCTAAATACAGCTGGGTAGAAAGGCTGTCGGGGTTACAGTAAAGGCCACCACATAAAAGGTTTTGAACTTTAGTTTCACTATAGTCTAAGCCTCCCTGGACCACGAAATATACAGGAGGACCAATATTCAAGTAAGACTTGAGATCTTGAAAGTATTTAAGTACGTGACTATCATGGGGCATGGACAATTCCTGGTCAAGTCCTATTTCTATATGAGGAGCAACCTGCAATAATATATACAAATTATAATAAACAGGAAAAAAATATTTAAAGTGATATTTTGAAATTTTGGAATATTTTGTAAACACTATTACCGCCGAGATACTGAATATATATGACACATAATAAACAAAGAGTTAATAAAGGACCCAACAGTTTGAGTTACAGGTTTTGATCTGCCTCAAAAGATATGGGTACAGCAGAACAGAGTAAGAATGGAGCAGGGTTGTTGAAATTACTTGCTCTGGAGGTGGGGGAAAAAAAACAACCCTGATAGCAAGTGTGGAGCTGAGCAGACTATGCATAAGACACATAGTGCAGGACTGCCGACTAAGAGGGTTTGACTTTGGTGGTAACCATCGGGATATTCATGAGGCAACCCCGGAGGCGGTAGACTGGCTGACAGGACTGGAACCAAGACTCTAATTTCGTAAGACGCAATCTACATGGGTGAAGAAGAAGCCGGAGCCACACGAAAGTAAAGTAAGTTGAATATGTATGTACCTTGAAGTAAATGTTTATAGTAACTAGAAAATAGTTAAAATCGCCAAATTGACATCTATATATAACACTTTGATTATTTATGAAATAGTAGAGGTTCTTTGCATAGCTTGGCGGTTCAAGTGATAGATGAATAGAAGCGACTACTTACAGCTATACTGGAGCATAACCATCCAAAGAAAACAACCATTACTACAGCTCGAACTGTCTTATTCATTAAGAAAGGAGCATAAAAACTTTTGAAGAAAGAATACAAGATTCCTTCAGATGCTTCTTCCGGGTTGATATCTTTTTTATTTCCTCTCATACAGCAAGCAATGTCGTACCTATAAATAGACCAAAATTAAAATTCATAGTTGGTGGGATTTCACCGATAATAAGGTAACGTAGGGGTTATTCACGCACTTACCTATTAGAGTTCTGTCGGATCGTATCCAGGGCCAGTAGACTTACGAAGCTAGTAACTTGAAGGATAAAGTCAATGAGTAAAGCCATACCAGCGTACAAGGCAAAGGCTCTGACTGCTGGCATGTCACTCAAGCCTCCCAAGAAGAAACAACACGACTCTGACACCGATGTTAACAACATGGACGGCCCGACTTGGCCCAACCTAACAAAAGGAAATGGTAAATTACTAAAGCGCTACTTCTCTTACAAGTGATGGAACAAAAGACGATCCCGAATCAACTTACGTTCTGCCAATATGCTCGGCAACAGTTTCATTAGGGCGGCGTCCATCCCTCTGATGTGTCTGAACTAATATAAAGATGTTATCAACTCCTACAGCGAGGACTAAAAATGGAATGACTTCGATGATAATTAACGTGGCCGGTAGACCCACAAATCCAAATAATCCAATAGAGCAAGCCACAGATGCTAACACGATGAAGACACCTGAAAGAAGAAGGTTTGTGTCACTATGTTGGAAACTTGAAAAGTGTGTAATGGTCAGATGTTTTATTAACGAGACAAAATGATTTACCTCCGAGACCCAAAGTAATTTTGCTGTCAATAAGCAATCTACTACAGGAGTTCAACTGTCCCAAACTGATGGCAATGTAAGCAAACATGATGATGTAGGAAACAAGAATTGTGAGCACATCAGATTGAGATTCTCTATACAGCTCGTCTTCGATCGATCTTTCCGATGTAAATGAAATATCCATGTATGAAGGCATCGATGTTTTCGTCCAATTTTTCATCAAGTCAATATATTTCTTTTCCCATTCCATGGCCGGAGTGAGCTACAACAATGTACATAATTGCCCTATTAGTACCATCAATATTGTTAACGACTTGCTATCAAACATAACAAGAAGTGACATAATTTTTGTATTTGTTTCAAACATTAAGAGTTTATAAAACATTGCATAATCATACATAATTATCATCTTCTAAAATTCAATCTGAAGAGTGAATAAATAAAAACCAGTAATTTTCTTGCAAGGTTTAACTTATATCTTTACAATTACCTTTAATAACACATTGACCTTTTTGGAAGAAAAAAATATATTTTGGCAGTAATATGGAAATTTCGACATAAAAAAAGCTAACTCAAAAGGTCAGCGTTATTGTATGCTAAACTATCCAGACAGGAGATTGAACATCAAGATGTGGTAAAACCTTATCGGAATGGTAAATATTCAATGGATGGACATAAATCATTGTGGATAACATCTATTCAGACATTTAAATAACAAATCGACCAATTCCAGAATACCATTTGTGACATGATGAAATATTTCATGCCTCATTTATATTCTTAACAGTAAGAAAAGTACTCTTTATGATATTTTTTTTTTTTTTTTTATTCATTTAATATATTTACATTTTTATTTATAACATAATAACATTTGAATCATTTATACATATGTAGAACTTTTATATTTCGATTCGCTGTGCCTCTCCATAAAAGAGTCTGTGCTCTTGTGCTTGGAAAGGGACTTACACTCGTGGTTTAATGTTATATAATAAAAGATATAATAGTTTTTTTAATATATTTTTTTAAAGATTTAAATGTATAGAGCTTTAATTTTTTTCTTGAGGATTTTTATATCATCTATTTTTTTTATTTCTTTAGGGAGTTTATTGAAATGTTTGATTGCCAAATATTTGAAGTTTTGCTGAAATTGCTTGGTGTTGCATTTTGGAATAGAAAAATCGTTTGAGAATCTCGATGATAAATTCTTTGTTAAATTTAAATAGTTGTCACCCTTTAGTATTTGAAAAACTGCGGTTTTTTTATAAATGGATTCTATATTTGGGACTTGAAATTTTTTAAATAATAATTTTGTTGGAAATATGTTTTTTTTTTTCAAGATGACTTTAATTATGGTTTTCTGTACTATTTTCACTGAGTTCAGTATGTTGTTGTATGAGCCTCCCCATGCAATAATGCCATACTGTAGTAGTGAGTGAACGATAGCATAGTAAACTCTTTTTAGGTTGTCGATGGTTAGTATGTTTCGGATTCTAATGAATATATATATGCATTTTCTTATTCGTTTTACTAGTTCATTAATGTGACTATGGTATTTCAAATGTTGGTCTATTATAACACCTAGATATTTTATTTCTTTTTTTGGACATAAAACAGAACATAAGTTTTTGCAATTTGAATCCCTGCAGTCACCATTGTGAATTGTAATTTTTATATTTGTCGGTATTTTGAGTTTATGGATACAAAATGGGATAAAGAATGTTTTATCTGTATTTAGGGATAATAGATTATTGTCAAACCAGAATTTTAGGATTTTCATGTCCTTATTTGCGCGATCATTTACGGTATTCCAGTTGGGTCCGTTTATAACTATTGCGGTGTCGTCAGCATAGGATATTATGTTACCGCTGATGTTTTGGTGAAATATGTCGTTGACGTAGATGATAAATAGTAAAGGGCCTAAGACTGTACCCTGAGGTATACCGAAATTACTAGTAAGGGGTTGGCTATAGGCTTCATTGATTTTGACAATTTGGGTTCTTTCGAGAAGATAACTCTGGAAAAGTTTTAAGGCTTTACCCGTAATTCCGACAGATTTTAGTTTTAATAGAAGTTTATCATGAGAAATACTGTCGAAAGCTTTTCTTAGGTCGACAAAAATTCCTATACAGTTGAGTGATTTATCGAGAGAATCTTGGATGATGTATGATAGTTTGGCAATTGCATCTTGTGTGCTTCTTTTTTCCATGAATCCATATTGGTTTTCATTGATTATATTAAATTTATTTACATATGTGGACAGTCTTTTTTTAATGATTTTTTCAATGATTTTACCTATGTTTGATATGAGAGATATAGGTCGGTAATTTGTGACTGATTCTGGATTTCCAGATTTGTAGATGGGGATGATAATGGCTTTCTTGTAAATTGAAGGGAATATACCGGTTGTGAGGCTAAGGTTTATGATGTGTGTCAAAGGTTTAGAGATTTGTTTTTTTATGAATTTTAATGTATTAACATATATATATATATATTAAATAAACTTAATATGCATCATGAATTTATTCAACAAAGTCAATAGTCAAATGTTGGAGTGCAATAACACTAATTACAATATAAATACCTTGGTCTTGTTGTGGTAGTTGTTGACGATAAAGGTGAGGATAATGGCAGTAGCCTTTTCATATTGGGCTTCCTTGCTTAAGCCTTCTCCGGGAGCTAGGAACCCTCCCAACGCAACAGCAGGGTCTACAGGACCCCCGTACGGGGCCAAACACTCCGGGTTGTACGGATTTCTAATAGTAACAATAAGTGTCATTCATATAAACAATCATAATAGGAAATGTCACATGAATGGAACTCAAGACCAAATCAAGTATAGCAAATAAAGGCAAAGACCTCAGAGATTCTCAGTCATGGGAAAGCTAAGTATGAATGATATGTTTTGGTACAACCGGAAGCTAAACTCACTGTGTGCAGCTTTTAAAGTGGTCGAGGTAGTTGGTTTCGAAACCGTCTGGATCAACATCGGTAGAATCAAATATTTCCATATCGTCTTGGTAGTAGCCCCAAATCGACTGTAGTACACATTGCTCCAAGGTAGCAGGTCCCGTAATAGGGGAACTCAAAGGAGCGAAACAGATGTGCTCTAGTCCAGTATCGTCCGACTTTCCAATACCTACAAATTATCGCAGAATTAATGCTTAAACTTTCACCTATTTGTATCCTTTCAATATTTTAATTTGAGAGAATATTATTCAGTAACACATTCTTGCGAGAAGACTGTTTTTGCCTATTTGCGCAACTAGCAGATTAAAATGAAAAAATATTGTTCACAGTAAGTCTTAAACAGTAAAGAATACTGGTTTAGAAGGAAATAAATATTGGCATATATGTATGTATATATTAACAAATTATTTTTTTTACAATTTAGATAATAAACTTTAGCATAAAATTTAAATTTCTATTAAAATGGTACCATTAAAAAAATACATAAAATTTAAAATTGATCAAAACTGTAATATGATTTTTAGCTATACGCATAGTGTTTATAGCACAAATTCATACAAAATGTGTCACATCGATTGCCAAAGTACATAAGAAACTTACTTTTTATTTCTTCTTGTAAATCAAAAACCGTTTTTAAGAAAGTTTTATTGAATACCGGCCCAAAGGTAACGACTCCACTAGATGTAGTATGCTCAATATTAGGAAGGCCGACTGCTTTGATGATTATCATTTCGGTTCTATAAAACGGTTCAAAGTGAGAATCAAAGTATTCTCTTTCGAGGCGGGCCCTGGAGTTGGGTGCGGCCCAGAGCTCGACGGGATCTGTTGTAATCTTCATGTACTTGATGCCGTGACCCAATGCTGTAACCATGCAGAGACCTGGGAACAAAATAACTCATTATACCATATTGTGTGAAATAATCAATTGTAGTAATCAACCAGGTACATTGAATGACAATTACCGAAGAAGAGAACAGGCCAGGGGTTCTGCGCACATAGGGTCCCCCACCAGGTGAAGAACCTCTGCAAGGAGGCCTCCGTTCCGGCACCTAGCTTCTCCAGCGTGGAGGGCGGGGCCTCGTCTCTCCCCCTGGACACATCACCTGTACCCTCCTCACCCCTCACGCCATTAGGACAAGACAGCTCCTGCTCCGTGTCTGATGTAACACCTTAGGAAAATAAAAGAGAGAGGCTCATTTTTTAGATGGTAAAATGTAGTTTTGTCTTTTTTTTATATAATACAGTACAACCTACAGTATTCGGACCTCGGTAATCCGAATTTCAATAATACTGGTCAACAGTAATTTAGTTAAATGGATAAGTGTAGATATTTATTATGTATTTTGCTGCTACAAAGCCGAATTCAACCGCAAAAGTTTAGTTCAACCAGGCTCAGTTTTTTGGAGTTATACATATGTTTAAAAAAAATACACATTTCACAGATAGCAAGTGTCTAGTTTGATGTAACTCTATTTGCTTGCAGTTTTATTAAAAGAAGGTGCTCGCAAATGTATGAAAATATAGATTGTAATAAATATCAATTATTGCCAGACCTGGCAAAACAAGTCTTGCGAACTTGATAATCTTGGTACGTCGTTCACGTGTATCACATCTATTCAATTTTGATGTGCGTGTCGAGTTAGAAATGTGTTTAAATTAATTAATGGCGAATTAATCGTCTTTACTTTGAGTTCAAGTGCAAAATTGTGAAAACCATCCAAATAATTTATGTTATGGGTATGGTGAACTAACTTTGAAGTCGCAAAGAAGGAGTATTATTCCCTGGATAAAAAAGGCATATGAACTTTATTTCAGGTGACACATTGGTGATCGGGACAAATCTTGGGCCCCTCATATTTGCTGTGCATCTTGTGTAACATTTCTCAGTAGTTGGCTAAACGAGAAGTACGAAATATGCCATTTGTAATTCCAATAGTATGGAGAGAACCAAAAGACCATTCTACAGCCTAAAAGAAATCTGATACCTGGACTAAAAAAGTAACTTGTAAAAATAATAAAGCTCTAGGATGTAACAAGTCCCGTAAAATACATTCTTCATGGACTTCTTTCCTGGAAATCTCGACACTGAGTGATGAACATGGTAAGCTATTCTACCAAGATATTTCCACAATGGAAAAACATTGTCAGGGAAAATGGAATTTAAATAGGCTTGCAGATCATTGCTGGATAATAAAAAGGGATGTTTCTCAAGCAAAATAAAATATTATAGACATTTAAGCGACAACAATAAGCTGATGTATGTTCGAAAGTGAAATGAAAATGGGAATTTTATAAAGTGAATAGGGGCCGGTCTCGAACATGCATAAATACTGTAATGGTGTGATGTAAAATGTGAGCAAAAATAAAACAAGAGCGGTGAAATGATACAGGTAGTAATATTAAACAGATTTACGCAAATACATATCATACATGCGTCGACGAGTACTTAGTGGCAGTAAATGGTGTGAGTGAGTTAGTAGTGTAAAATTGTAACCGTACTGGATCTATGCGAGTGCAGGGGTGAAGTCTCGGGTATTGGGGCCCCAGTGAGGTGGCGCCCAGCAGCCTCCACAGCTCCGCCCCTCAGCCACCCTACAACACACCCGTATCATGCGACCGCTGCCACCATACTACATTTTACTGTACCCCACTCTTAATCAACGCCTTACAAAAATAACTGTGTTTTGTCCAAAAATATATTCAAATCAATAACAGGAACACATTTCCAACACAAATTTAATAGACTGCCGTTTATTTGAAGTAAAATATAAATTTGTGTTTGTAAAATAGAACAAATAGATTTCTATTTTCAATGAAAATATTTAGTAGTTTTACTAAAAATAAGTTAATACTATGCAAATTAAACTGCATTAAGAAATTAATCATACCATTACTTTTTTTTAATGGATTTAATTAAACATAATATATTTTTTTAAAGTAAAATTCTAATCATTCTTGGAAGAAAACACAGTACATTTACAGAAAGGGCCACGAAAGAACATTTGTAAAATGTAGTATCATGCTGAATTATATAAGATATTGTATAATTCAGCATGAAATAACATTTTCCAAATAGTTAAAAACTCACACATTGATAATTAATTTTAAAAAGATTAATAATTTTAGTAAAGCTCAACCAGAAATATTCCATACTTTACAATGACGTTGGTAGCATTTCTCTTTTCCATTTTGCAACATAATGCATAGTTGTAAATTTAGGGTTAAACGTCAGTCAGAATATTGTCTTGTCGTATACAGTGTAATTCTTCCTACTTTTTCCAGGATCTCGAAATGTTTTACAAATACCACACTAAATTGTCATGGTTAGATTAAATTATTTTAGGCAACAATTTTATTAATAAAAATTATGAATGATTGAAGTTTTACACAAGTCATAGATGTTAAATTTACATTAACAGGATCGAGTTGCTATTTAAGCTTATCATAGATGCAGTTTTAAAAGTGGTATACCTTGATAACTGTTATAACTTGAAATAAGAAATAAGTTCTAACAAAAATCTGCAACATGGCAAAGTTCTTTATATTAATGGTGTAGCTTTAAATATTCAATCAAAGTGTAATTGATAATTAATTACATTGAAATACACCACCTTATACCGAGGAAAATGAAAATACTGATTCCTACTTTCAAGAATACATAATGAAGGTTTTACTTTATTATAAATACCACACAAAAACACTGCTTTACAAATGGTTCTTGAATGAGAATAAATAAAATAGTGCCAAGTTATTAGGAAACTCCTGAAATTCCAATAAAAAATTGTTTCAAATACTGAATCAGATAAACCTTTTTCATTTGCAAATTTGCATTACATTCATTTTTATTAAATAGTGCTGTCTAACATTTAAAAGTTATAATAATTATTTTTATGTACCTACACTCATTTCTATAAAAAGATAAATGAGTGCATATTTATATTTTTTTGTTTGTAAAAACAAAAACTATTACATAATATATTATTTTTGGGGAGAATCAATATTTCTTGGGCAATCCTCTGAGGTGCATGCTCAATCTTCAATACCAAATCACCTAAAGCAGTACTTTACACACTGTGGTGCAGATAAAAGGAAAAAATAAAACAAAACAAATTCATGGGTCGTGCAATTGCAATATCTCAAAGTTCTACATATTGAAATACCAGATAAATTCCTACCTTTATATAGTAAAGAAAGAAAAAGTTGTAGAAGAAATTAGCGAATTGAATTTGATGTATAGAAAAACAAATGAGTAATATAAAATATACAAAATCCAGGATTCGTATACTATGTTAAATTTTATTTTAGAAGCAACGGAAAGTAAAGAATAATTAGTCTCAAAATAGAAAAAAAAGTAATATCTATTATACCAAGTATTCCATATTATATAAATCCATTTTGCTACAAATGTACAGATAACAAAATATTACTTAACACTGACTGCCAGTGTCGGCCACCGGTGACCGACACAAGGCATTTTAATTGCGCCTCGTCAGCCACCGGAGGCTGACACTTTGTACCTTATATCGTCATATAAAGTCAGTGTTAACGAACTTTTTTGCTAAATGCAAAAGAAACAATACGTTTTATTTGTATTAGTCATTTGAGTCTAATCATTTCTATTACAAATAGTAGTAAAAATAAATATCAAGTGAACTAAAAAAAAAAACCAACAAACAAAATTATCAACCCAAAAAAATGAAGTAATTGTCATTACAAAATAAAATAAAAAAGTAAAAATAAAGTCACAAGGGAAATTTAAACATGAGATGGCAAGTAAAAAAACTAATTCTCAAAATAACAATCATAAGAGGCCGTACCAATAATCCCATAATAGTCCGGAATATAAAAACTTACCGACTGTGTTGTTGGGCGAGGGCGAACAGCAGAACACACCGGACACGAAGAGCAAAGAGCCCAGGAAGAAGAGGAGCAACATGACAAGAGCGTAACCGTCCATGCCCAGGATGGTGAAGGGAGTGGGTGCGGGGGGGGTCGGGGGGGCCACAGGGCACGAGGACTCGCAGTCCAGACATGCACATGCCGTGCCGTTCTGTAACACAAACCTACCGTGAGCAAACCAAACAATTCCGGTACAGGTGGTTGGAATGCTTGCACCCAAAATATCTCCCACTTATTGCCATAATCTTATGGATCATACAATACACTATTTTTCATGTTATCTGCGGTTAGGTATTTAACGTCTGAGTAAAATTACTTACACTCCAAGTATGATCGATGTTACAAATTTTATACACACCAATTTTATATGATTAACCACTTCCTACTCACAGAAATATGTAAATAAAATTATCATTTTATTTCTTATTTAAAGAGTTTTCATAATTTAAAAGTTATCAAGTTCAAAAAAATATGTAAAAAACATTTAAAAAATTAGGAGGTGTAACTCTAATAAATTTTTTTAAAAATTGCCCGTTCAGCACCGTACATAGTATGTGTATAAATAGTATTAACTCTTCTTTAAAAAAATAAAGAATAAGAGATTCAATGTGAGAGAGGGAGCATCTTATCAGAAACAGAAAAATCACATTCATTTCGTAACACGTTTTTATGCACACTCATTTAAAAAATATATTGATGAAAACAGTAATGATATTGCAAAATATAAGAGCATTAAAATTTGCATGGCAAATAAATGTAAATTTTATTCAGTTATATGTCCAAATTTTTTAGTGTTAAATGCATAGATGGATGTCCATAGAAAAAATATCAGATGAATATCTTTGAAAACCCTCATAAACACCTTCTGGGCACGTAAAAAGAGATGAGTACCCATAGATAAATAGCTGATAAATTTATATAAGCACTGGCATGAATTCTCACTACCCGAGTTGAAGTTGGGTACAGCTTTATGCCAAGCAATGTATGAAATAGCTAATGAGCAAGCATTGTGAATTGGGATATTCATAATAATGAAGCGATAATTCTGGCCGCTCAATTATCAGGAAGAAAAATGGATTCACAGTGTTCACATGTCGCTCACTCCTTTCAAGAACGTCATAAATCAAAAATTGTCAATTTTCAGATGTGCATGTTTTTGGAATGCCCAGAAAATGTACTACATCCCAGCAAAAGAGGCATATTTTTAACTTAATATTTACCCGCTACAGGGCAAAAAGTGTTGTTTTTGCATTTTGATGAAAAGGTATTGTTTAATTATTTTTTTAAATAAACTAGTTATTTTTCAAATGGAGAAAAAACTTTCAGGTTTAACCTAAAAAGATCTGTTGCACAGTAAAAAGTTCAATAAGTGGCTTGATATTTATTTTTAAAACATTGTTTTATATTTTCAAACTTTAAAAACGTTCTCCTGAAAAATCAAGTTTTTTGATTTATGACGTCCTTGAAAGGAGTGAGCTATGTATGACTTACATTAACGGCAGTGCTGCAGGGCAGTACAGGCAGGTTGGCTGGCGTCATGTCGCCTACTGGAGAGTCGGTGCTAATGTAGGTTATTTGGAAGGGCACATAAGGATTGTTAGCCGCGTCCCCCATGAAGTGGAACCAGCGCTCCGACGTACAGCGAGAAGCCCCCCACGCTCCGCACATCATGTCTAAAGCCAACTGTCCTGTAGAAGGCACTTGGACCTGAAATACATTATCCAATAATTCATCAGCCACATTTAATTTTGTTGTCATATTATTAAAGGTTTTTCTACATCACAAGTATTGTATAATATCATTTGTTCCGATTTTTTTATTCCTGGGGAGAGCAAGGCGTCATTTAAAAGATTTTTCTATGCTGAAATTGAAATTTTCCCCAGGTTTGGCCAGATAACTAACATCGTGGAATTATTTAAATGGCTATTAGTAAAAAAAAATTGTCAGATCCTTGTCATATCAGATTTCAAGGAAAAGGGGGTGAAACAAGTGTGCGTTAATTCAATGAATAAATATTACCTGTTTGCAGGAATCAAAGGTTCCATTCATGTATGTTTGGGATAGATAAACTTCCAAGGATGTTACAACTTCACCTGTAAAATAAAGCAAAATTATTAAGTTGTTATATTTTAACATATTTGGGACGGGTGTTTTTTACGCCTGCGGACTGCTGGCAACGGGATTTGATAATTGTGTTCATATAGTTAAGACCTTCAAAAAGAGATTGGTACATAAGCAGCATACATTGGCCGGCGCAGAAGGTAAAAATACCCTTCCCGTCATTAAGCATCAATCGACCAAATGGGTAGAAACAGGGACTTTTCCCGTCCTTAAGAGTGTTAATAATAGATATTCATAATTGTACTGATTTCCTTTTTAAAGAGTATTATCTTTATAGGAAACTATGTAATACTTGAAAAAGAAACTCACTGACGAAGCTAGAACTGAAAAATAAAAATATAATACTAATATAAACAAAACATTTAAGTAAATTCATTTCATAAATCAAAATAGACACTGTAGCGCAGGTGAGTAGATGCAAAACTGGCATCAAGGGTTTGATTCACACCAATTGCAAAATAAATTGAAACAAGGTTTAGGTGTTGTGACATTTCATACATTCTTTTCTCGCACCTGCAGACAAGACTAAAAGTATTAAAAAAATATTTTTAGAATGTTACTCTATTCAATTTTATTTTTTTTAAACATAGATTGTTATAACAAAATTTATTTATTTATGACGTAAATCACTGTACTCAACATAATTTTTTTTGCTGTGACTACGCACACTTGAATATTCCTACATACGTCAAAATGCGAGATTATTCAAATGATAAGTTAAATTTAAAAATTAGCATTCGAGCCATAGTACTATTAAAATATTTTATTACCATATTTTACTGACTATAAGGCGCGACAAACTAAAATAACATTTATATTATTAGATTGCAAAGCCAGACTAAAAAAAACCTTTAAAAAATTTTTAGGGGCTTTTGTGGAATGCTTGCCGGAGTGGAGGAGGGAGTGTTCGCCTCGGAAAACATTGCATTACACAACTGTCATATGTGTTTGTGAACTACAAATGAATGTGTTATGTTATTTAGTGGACAAAATTTTTTTATTGCACGATTCCCATCACTGCAATGTTGCCAGATAGATATAGGTTTCCCTCAGTATCGAATATATAGCCATTTTGAAGACTGGCAGGAATTTTAAATCAAACACTAAATATTTTTATATCAATTTCGAGTATATTAATACGCATCTGAATTTTGGAGGCAATTTTAAGTCCGTAAAGTATGGTACATTCTAAAAATAATTTTTTTAAATGAATCAGAAAAGGTCTTTCGACAAAAATTGCTGCCAGATTACATCTCTGGCCAAAAATATTGATTTTTGGTGTTGGCCCAACGGTAATATAAAGTTTTATATATATTCCTAATTTTTACACCTCAGTTTAATTTAGATCACTAATACAATTATTAAATTCAGGAATTTAATGAATTGTTGAAATCTATCCATTCATTTGAATAACATATAACTATTATTATTTTGTTTGTAAATAAAAATTAGACTTGATACTGGAAGAAAGATCCTCTCGCTGGGTGACTGCCAAATAAAACACACAAAAAAATGTTAACCCTACATATTTTTTCTTAAATGGACGAATTAATTGAATAACTGGACTAATATTGGATTACTTCAGTCATCCTATTGCTAGTCAGTAGCTACATGAAGGAAAATATGAAACATACATCACAACACACAAAACCAGGCTTTAAGAAAATACATCAAAATTAATAAAAAGAATCACAGCTGCAAATTCAGTTTCGCTGTCGAGGGTCTCCGAAATACTACGATTTTATCATATTTCAAAATAAAAATTAATTGAATAAGATTGTTTGCGGCACCCTTGGTGGTGTTCTTGGTCCCCACAACTTTGATGAAATCCGATTGCACGGGCGAGCAGGTGAGGGCGCACAGATGGTGAGCAAAGTTGTCCATGCAGGTGGGACAGCGCTTGAGGAAGTTGGCGGCAATCTGTACACTGTTTCCAAAGGCTTCCACCTGCTGGGCACTGCAGCACGTGCGCACCTCCCCGTCTTGCTTCACCATCAGCTCTGGGCACCATTCTTGCATCGTTTTCTAAACAAAATGCAAATGACATTTGTCAACCATACCGATATAACGCCTTCTTCGCAACAACTGTCAATTCTCTGCTGTCCATCATAAAGGTCAGCGTATAAGTGTCATCTACTTGTAGCACCATGACATAAGACAGAAGATGGTTTTTACTAGCCATTCATTTCAAAACTGAGTCGGTGGAACAGAATCTGCTCGTTGAGCATGGATTCACCACATTTATAGTATGATTAACCGCTTCAAGTCTCTAATGCAGTGGTTCTTAACCTGGGTTCGATCGAACCCCAGGGGTTCGGTGAGTCAGTCTCCAGGGTTTGGCGGAGCTCAAAACATACACTCGACTTATTGTAGGATATTATGAAAAGTGATACAACATACAATATATTCATTTATCCAGTAGATCAAGTATATTATTTGAAAGGAATAAATCAATCTAGCAATAATTTTTTTCCATTAAGGGTTCTGTCAACGCGCACATGCAACTGGTGGGGTTTGGTACCTCCAACATGGTTAAGAACAACTGCTCTGATGGATATTATTGAGAAAACCTAAAACGGTGAACTAATGAAACTAAATTATTTTTGTAGTCTATTTATTGTTTATTTATTATGAATAGATAAGCATTACTATGGAATAGAGATACTAGATAGAAATTATGTCGTTCCTAGACTTTGGCTATCAGTTTGCCTTATGAGGAGTGACTTATCCTTTAAAAATAAAATTCTAAATAATAGTTTTAAACGTAATCTGTAAATGATTAATAGTTTATTCCCTCAACTCTATGAATCACACTATAGCATAAATGAAATTATTAATACGTTTATAATACCTACAGCGTATAATACTTTTATACCATTTTATTTGAAAACTTTTCAGCAATAACTTTCAGCTTTAAATACTACATTGACATTGCGCCTTCTTATTCATCCTGGAATTCAATTACTGTTTATCAAGAGCTGAACAATTCATGCATTGATATGTCGGTGGCATCATTAATCATACATATTATTTTCAATTGTCCAATTTATTAACAACGTAGGTGTGCCCAGACAGCGAGAAATGTAACCAGACAAGATATATATATTGTCAAGTTTTTTTTTCCAGGTAGTAAAATTGAATCATATATTTTCAAATCAAGAAAATTATAGATTTACATGTAACAAATAAGTAAATACATTTTATGGCAAAAAATTATAACTACTAAATAGTTTACTAAGTAGAATTTCATATTAACACATTGATTCATCAGTCAGGACGATTCGCGTTTTATTGGTGTTTTTTTTTTTTTTTTTAATATTTATTTTACAATATTTTTAACCTTGTTTTTAAAACATCTTCGAAAGTTTTTGATGTTTTGAGATTCACCATATCTGGCAGGGTGTGAGGCATATGTTGTTACATATTTCAATGTTTGAAAAATTTATGCGTAAAATAATAAAATAAAAAAATTGTTTTATATTATTTTAGAAGCATTGTGAAATCTAAAAAATCAATCTTCCGCTCAAAGGTGTCATACCCTTGTAAAACTTATTTTTTGGTGACGTTTATAAATATTTATATTTTTTGTAAAATAAACAACAACTTGCTGGACATTACAGAATATGTAACTTTCGCTGATATTGTCATTTTTGGAATAATGCCAGGCACTCCAAATTGGCCAAAATTGTTCAGAAATTGCACAGTTAAGGAAAAGTACAATCGTAATTCTGACCCGGCACAGTGTAGTGTTCCCAGGTTGTAGTTACCACTTTGAATTATTAGTTACGATGTGGTATTTTGTGCCTTCATTCAATATTTTATTGGTGTGTTCTTCAAACTAAGAGCGAATAATAAAAAAGAAGAAAAAAAAACACATGTCCCACATCCTACAGACAATTAAGAAAGAAACGTATTTTTATGTCCCAACAGCAAAGTGTTCAAATAAAATAACATTTAATAATTTATTAGGATCACTTAATTTATATAGAGTGAAAAAATATTTAACTCACAAATGCTTCCTTTGGTAAAATCTTAGGTGGACCATTGTATACACAATTTTTTGGTTTTCCATTTTCTTTTAGGCATTCATCATACCAAATACAATGGCCTTCTGCTGCTGATACCTGTAACAAACCAGACAAAGACACATCATTTCCAAATCCACATTATACAAAAAATAAATCACTACACTTGCAAGTACACAAGTCACTTTTCAAATAAGAAATTTATGTAAAAAATAAAAACTTTCATGGTTTAAAAAAAAAGCAACATTTAAAATTTATACATCATTCGATTGAATGGTCAGAAAACTCCAAGTTGCAGTTATAGTTTTTCATAAATGGGAAAAAAAAGTTATGTGGAATTATTTTATTTTTAATTGTAGTAGTACCCCTGTATTATCCATCAATATAATTAGAACATGACTAAATAATACATTATTATCACATAAAATATAATTCGTTAACAACTGATATCAAAATTATAATGTACTCTCTGCCTCCGTAGTGCAGTGGTTAGTATGTTTGGCTACAGTTTATGATCTCCTAGATTCGATTCCCTGGGGTGTGGAAAAATAGTGAAATTTTCAGTAAATTTATTTAATCTTATTCTGGAAGAGCAGGACTGATCATCTTGCCATCATTTTATTAACAATTAAGTTAATGCTAAGTAATACTAATCCGGTGTCCACCTGATCTTCATAAGATGGGGAATGATATATCATACATACCACGCCCTATCAAATGCCTTTTTATTTTAAAAATACAAATCAGGCAATTTTTTAAAAATTATTGTACACATTAAGTTGTCAGTATGAAATTGATGTACTTGTTGTTGAAATGCTGTTGCGAGTGAATGTAGCAAGGACAGTGCTAAAAAGGTAGGAGTAACATTCCTCAGGTACGTGTATTTTCATTTCATGAAAACAACTGCTAAGAATGGCTTCTATGTGTACATTCGTACAAACAAACAAAACATTATCTCCAATGAAGCGAAGCAATGCCCGTCAATGTACAAATAAGTTTTATATTACATTTTTCATATCATCATACTGAATTTTTACTATCTACCTGTATAAAAACATATTGGAGAAATGTATTCCATTAAGGTTACTCAATTAAACTAAGGTTTTAATTAAACTCAATCAAACTAAGGGTTTCTCAATTTTTTTGTATTTTCACAACAAGGTTGTGAAAATACAATAGACAAAAGTTTTTGAGCGTAAAAAAATTATACAGGTAAAATACAATACTTTAATATATGCATAAATCATACATCAAATACTTTTTTTGTAATGTTTTGCTGGTTCTTCCAAATGAAATTATACATAATACGAATGTGGTTGTGTACAAAGGAATCTAAATATTAATTTAACTAATGGTAGATTTCGATTAATGCTTTTGAATTTGTGGCATCTCGCCTGACTGAAGTTCTGACAAATGGGGGGGGACTTCACATCCCCTTTCAACTCATCATTGCCGCTAACTTCAATTGGTTTCGCATAAACTGTCATCTCTATAGTAAATTACTCTATGAAAATGGGTAAGGAATTGATCCAAAAGAAAAAAAGTATAATTGTTTCAAACTCCCTTCGCTTTCATTTGGATGCTTATATAAATGCTATATACCAGGGGTTCCCAAAGTGTGCGCTGCGGCACCCTGGTAAGCCATAGAAAGTAAAGAAGGGCGCCATGAGTCGATCCTCTATCATTAACCGAAACCACAAATATTTTCTTTTTTGTTATTCTCTGTTTCAATTCTGAATTCTTATAAATATAATTAAACTCAATTTCATATTGTTGATGTTTTAATTTTTGTGCCTATCTACCTAACTACTTTTATTGTAGGTACGTACCTATTTCTTTCTACTATAATATATACAGGATCTTTCATTAAGTGCTTTCTATCCTTATATTTCAATAAAACAAAGTGTGCGTCAGAGATGTAGCATCAACAATATGGTCGCTATTAACTGTGAAGATTTGAAAGTCTTTATTGAAAGACCCTATATATATAAATATATATATAGGGTCACTTTGTCTACTCCAAATAGCTTACTAATGTAGAGCGCCGTGACAAAATACTAAGCTTGTAAATGCGCCGCTGGCTGAAAAAGATTGGGAACCCCTGCTATATACAGAATACTGAATGAAGAATTTGTGAGTAGAGAATGCAATTAAAGCTTGGTAGCATACACAAGAACCCACATTACAAGAATTCCATGTCTGAAGACTTTTAATACTGAGTCTTATCAGAAATGGTGTCAAGATTCACATAAAAACTGATACCGTTTTGCACTCAAGTGTTTATGGGATTCCATAAGGCGATAAAAGCCGAGTATATTTCAAGGAAGGGTTGCTTATATTAGGTTTGTAAGGAGTCAATAAAATGTACACACACACAAGCCATTTTCTATACAAGTAGCCATACTATTGACCTGACCAAGATCTTGTGTTAAAAAGTAATAATGAGATGTTTACATAAAAGTGCCAAATTTATTAGTATTCATAATATAACTGGTAACTGTATCCACTAGCAGATACTGTAAACAAATTGAATAATGTGAATGTTGAATACGTTGGTGAGTTTCCAATGGTGGCATACACACACACACACACACAACATGCAACATATTTTTACTATTTTATGACATCTCATCAAAGATGAAGAAGAATATGGAAGTCTGGGCATTTACGGGGCTGACGACCGTCATAGGCTGGTTTAAGTGATCACTTTACACACGTGTAACATTCACCGATTCTACCCATTATTGACAACCACACTACTCAAGTTCTTGGAAGTTCTATATATATGAACCAATTTAGAAACCTTGTTCTTGAATCACTAGAACTTCACTAGAGACATCGATTGGTGAGATGTAAAGAAGCTTTTTACTAAGCAGAACTCTTATATTAGTATGTGAGGTCCGAATCCTGGATTATAATCACACACATGAGAAACGCCAGAAAATACCATTTTTATTTTTATTATTTAAGCTTATAATTGGAGCAGATAATTTATTTACAACATTTTGAGTGTGTCCAAATACTTGTTCACAAAATCTAACTAACTGAAAATAACTCCTGTAATTAGAGATAATCCAGATTTTGTGAACAAGTATTTGGACACACTCAAAATGTTGTCAACATATTTATGGTTATAGTAACCGTATGTTACAGTTATAGTTCACTAGTCGAATACCTGGCAGTAAGTACAGAGATAATTAACAATTTTAAAAAGCGCAGGACTGATCACCTCGCTTTCATACAGTCAACGATCAAGATGATACGTTGCAGTGCCCTATGCACCATTGAATAAGATGCAGATAAGGGCTAGAGGAAGAAGACTTTATTTTCAAGACAAATAAAAACATACACTGTTAATTCGAAACTATTTTGAGGCAATCCAAAGCACCTTGCGAAATAAGGAAACAAATTGTGGCAGAGTAGGGTCAAACCTGAAACCTCCGGCCAAAGCCGCGGACCACAACCTGACTCATAATTTGTGTAAAAGGAGACATTCCATACAAAATATTTTATGTTTTACTGAAATAATATCGTTATAATTTATTATAATGTGTAATAAAAAACTATGTTCTTCATTCACAAGGACAGCAGAAGGTATAATGTTCATTATTGCAATGGTTGCCAACGAGTGTTGCTTTTTTTTAAAATGATGACAGTCATGTAACTAAATATTGGTATTTGATAATTACAATACAAATTTTGTTGAAGATTTCCATTCGATCTTCTTCAGAATATTATGGCATTTATCCAGCAAAAATCGGTTTCAACTATTAGTATTTTGCCCAACAAATATAATTTGCATAATGTATCAAATCAGTTAATAATGAGAATATAAAGTTGGTAAAAATATAATTAGATATTCCTTGAAAGTATTCATATATTTTTCAATAAATGTCAACATCCTATGGTATGGGAACATCACAAACATTTACAAATAGATTATGACAATCATAAAATCATCTTTGGCATTAATTACATGATGGCACAAGGATTCATCTTTTAAGTACTAATATTATTTGTGATATAGATAGAGAGCATTGGACTGAAAAAGTTTAGGAACCACTAATATAATCAAATATTTTTTTTAAAAAATCACAATTTGGACACTGATGACTAGGTTATCATTATTACCGGATCAAAAAAATCTCATATAAATGGGTATATAAAAACAGATAATCTAAAATAATAATAAACCATAATAATTCAAACAATAAAATAAATGATTTTAAAATACTGGATGTGTTGAACATGTGACCCTGAGTTGACATCAAGAGAGCATGACTAATGACCTTAAATCCATGTAATTTACAAATACAGATAACAAAGATCAATTCAATGTGGCACCATATGCACCATATTGTGGCTTAAGGCAAAACTAGAAAGGATGATACTATAAATTATGGTAAAAAATTGCTTTTAATTGTTAGTAAAAATGTTATTTAATTTTTATTGAATGGCATGAGTCAATAAGGATTTTTAAGCAATTGGATGATGATTCACAGTTACAATATAGTACTTCAACCAACAACAGATTGTAGCATGACTTATTAAGTAAAAAAAAACATTGTTTTAGCCCTTTAACCTTCTTCTTGTGCTGAACTAAGTATGTATGGTGTCTAGTACTAAAAGCCAAATGGCAACCGGTGGTGTCATTTGGTAGAATATAGTATTTAATACAACCTTTATGGAATTTATTAGAGAATTATCTCATTACAGGCCGAATAATGTCTTCAAACATTTTTAATTTATTAACAAAATTCACCAAAATGTCATATTTATCCTCCTAATGTACTTAGTGAAAGACAGACAACAGTTTTTTTTCTTCAAAAATAATTAATTTGACTTTATTTTGTAATGTATAAATTTTTTATTTTATTTTTCATCAAAATTCTTCATAATAAAATATATTTCCAAGAATACGACCCGAAAATTTCATATTTGTGAATTTGAACGCCATATTTTATAGAGAAATCTGTGATTCATGCTTTACAAAATTAGTAAGAAATTTAATCTTATGTATTTTGCATGTTCTCTATCTGTATTACGAAAAAATATACACATATATGCGCACTTAATGAAATAGTCACGGATATAACAGGTATCAATTTAAAACAATTCAATAAATAATTATTATTGTGTGCACGTTCCGTGCATCAGCTATAATATCGTAATATTGTAACAAAGGTTAAACTTCTTAATTTGATATAAGCTATCATTTAAAACCAGCACCTGCAACCTTATCACAATAATATAGCAACATGTTAATTTAGAACCTTGAAATGGGTAAAATAATAAATCGTGCGTAAGTATGTCAAATTAAATTGTAGTATTATTTTCATGTCCATTAAGGAAATGATACGATTGACCGATTTTATATATTATCGTGTGGCTTCAGAGCCGTGCGAAAAACACGAATGCGACAGTGATTAATTTTGAGGGAAAACAGGAACTACAATAAACAAGGGTGGGTAGGCTAGAATTCCAAGAACGCAAATTGATGAATTGTGCAAAAGACGTGTTTAATACGACATAAAGTTACATACCTTGAATGTGATGCAAGAACAAATTAATACGAAGCATATTCGCAGCACAGAAACACTCAACCTTGGATATGTTATGTCGGAATTATGGTGAGCCATTTTCACCGAAGATAATTCTGACACTTCGAAAACGGCTATTATACGGCATTAAAATTAATAAAATATCAGAAAATCATTTGGACGGTGATGTTAATAAAATTTATAACTACTTAAACTAATCGATAAAACGGAATTAGCTAAATGATTATCTCACTAGACACAACGACACAATGAGTAAAATGTCTATTGATGAATCACAAATCGACTGAATCGGTTGAAACACAAACACACGACCAACATCAACCAATCACAACGATATTCTAATTCAATACAACCACACATATACAAATACTTACACAGATATTACCAGAGACAATATAAATGTGTAACCGTAGACAAAACTAAAAATATCCGCTCTCCTGGAGTGCCTACCCATCCATGAAAATTAGAACTCTACCCCTCGTTCCATTCTTCGCAACTGAATTCTTAAATAACCTTTCCAAGGTTGTCTGTTTCTCTCTTTTCTTCAGCACCTGCCGGAAATAACGGGCAAGGGTGTCATAGAAGAGATCATTGATCCTGTTGGCGTTTAGCTGAGTTAGTAAATTCTTAAACATCTCCCCATTTCACCAAGATGTATTTGATGGCAGCAATTGAGATTGGTTAATTTGATTGCTCTCCTCATTGTCAGATAAGGCTTCCCTTTGAGCTATCGTATTGCTGGACTAGTAGTGCTTGGAGCTCTTCAGTTGTCAGCTCCAACGTATCCTACTGCTGCGTGTAACCTTGGAGGGCTAGAGCAGTAAAAAATATGATACAGTTTGTTGTGTGAGTCGCATAATGGACGAACAGAAAGTTTGTTGTGAGCAACAATCGTCATGCGAGACATCACTATTGATAGAAAAATAATTTACAAAAAACGTCACAGAGTTATAGGTATGGGTACGCTTTTATTAACGTACTTTAATAAGAAAGGAAGCAACAAATTTGATCAAAATTTCTCTGTTCTTATGAATTTCATATGTCATTTTACCCCGATTGACTACGAAAGAAAGCTGAAAGTGTATGTCAGGACAAACAAGTGTGGCGTTCCATCTTCCCTGCCTACCCCTGCAGAGAAATGGTATGATGGTAGTAGTAGTATAATCTGACTGACTGTTAATCTCGTCTTTCTAGAAATTCTGTAGCCCAGTGTATGCTGATGACACTGTCATAATTCATGGCCCCCCCGGGGATCTTCAATTAATTGTTGAAAGGTTAAATAAATCCCTACTCAGCTCACACGGATATAATATTTTTTGTCCTAAGACGCACGTGTTATGCAATGTACCTAGATGCCCAGTAACCTCTTGGTACTGAATAACCAGGTAATACAAAGGGTCGAGAATGTTTCAAGTTCTTGAGAGCAATAGCAGTCAGCAGTCTTCATAGAATTAGGAGTGCATTTTGGACTTGCAGGCGTCATACTCAATGGCTGAAAATGGCAATTATATTTGGTGAAGACCACCTATTCAATGCTCGCATCACACATATTCTCTTACCTTTAAGGCTATGAAATTTGACATCTCACAAGAACCCAGCATGGCCATATAGGTTTGAGAATAGATGTTTACGATGCGGCAAGTTTTGCCATTATAGCAACATTAAACATAAAGGTAAACCCAGTGGTGGGATTCAGGTGCTTAAAATTTTTAGAGTTCGCAGAACCGGTCCTTAACCCTTTGTTGTCACACAATATTCCGATTGAGATCAAGTATCGGAGCACGGTCGGTTTACTTGGTCCGCCACATTGTAAAAATATTTGCATCATTGTTACATTACTTTTAAATCTATACCTACTATTATAATTGGAGCATTCTCAGTTGTTATGTGAATGTTCTGTTTATGTGCATCATAAAAAACAAATTAATAAATGTAAAAACCAATTTTTTGTAGGGGGGGGGGGTAGGGGTAGTACCTAAAAGGCAAACCGGTTCTTTAAAAATTTCAATCTCATCGCTGGATAAAGCCACTCACAAGTAGGAACAGGCTATAACCTATTTAAAGTTATATAAGCTGTAAAATGGAGTAAGGAGTAAAGTTTATAGAAGCTGTAAAATGGAGTAAGGAAAACTCGCAACTGAGTCCAATTAACATTTACTCTGACAGCAAATCGGGGCTAGCAGCCCTGCAGGTGGACTGCTCATCAAACTGCGTTATTAACTCAATACACGAGCTACTGCGTTGTGCTAACTCTCCAATACACCTGATGTGGGTGAGGGCGCACGTAGGACTTAAAGGCAATGAAAAAACGCGCAACCACCAAAAACTCGGCGACAACTTTCTCAATGATTCCACTGAGCTACGTGAAACGTTTGTACCATCAAGAATCCTTAAAGGAATGGAACAAAATATATAAAGCATCTGAAAGTGGAAAGACCACAAGACTTTTTTTTGAAAATGTGCAAGATGCTATCTCTATTCTAGACAAACACGGGAGAAAATATTTTCTCACACAAATGCTGACAGGACATGGAGCCTTTAGAGTCTATTTAAACCGTTTCGGCCTTCGTCCTGATCCATGCTGCCCGTGTGATGGCACCACTGCTCAGTCTGTGGAACACGTACTGAGATCTTGCCCAATGTTTGAGCGAAACAGGTGGATTCTCCAAATGGAGTGTGTTGCTCACAACATCGACTCCCTGAACCCGCAGGAGATGCTAAAAAGCGGAGTCGTCTCCAAATTATACTTGGACTACCTGGAAAGTTTAGTTGTGGAGATGAAAAACTACAATGAAGGAGGATAAACGTCGGAGCCGGATGATACTTACGGAGCTCAATGCAGTGGAGCGGTTGAACGCTGCTCTAACCTCTTTTTCTCTCCCAGATAATACATACCCGAAAGCACTAAAGCAAAAGTGCAAGAATCCCGTACCCGTAACATGACCTTGCATATATAAGCAGGGTGCAAAAAAAAATGTGAGAGGGAGGAAAAAAAAAAAAAAAACCTATTTAAAGTTTTATAAAAGTTTACTTTTAAGTTTATTTATTATCAACAACATTTTGAGTGTGTCCAAATACTTGTTCACAGATCTGGGTTTCTCCACTTATTATTGAGTTATTTAACATTTTTGAGATCTCAACAGAGATGAAGAAGAATATGGAATACTTCCATATTCTTCTTCATTTATGTTTTGAGATGTGAAAATGTTATTTATTATCATTATAAATGCTTCTATAACAAATTTTCCTCATGTTGTAGTCTGAAGTCTGAAGCTTCTGTACTGCTAGAAAATTTGCCCTTGTCCCGCGTAGCGCCTTCTTAAATTATTCTATAAAATCAACCTCAATTTCAAAGTAGTTTATTTGGTTCTTAACACAATATGAACAATTTTGTTCGTATGATTGTAGAGATTTTAGGCTCAGATAGGTTCTAAGGATGCAAGTACGCAAGCACTTCCCAAATCGGACTTTGGCTGGCTTATTTCAATCATAGCTAGGATAGGTAGCCATCGATTGAAATAAATTATTTTAGTTTTGACTTTGACTGGTGAGTTCAGTCACTCCTAGAATCGACTAGTTAAACTTAGGAGGACTTGAGCTCCGGGCATTGACTACAACATATACAGGAGTATCTCATTATTCAAATATTAAGTAGAAATAGTTATTCATTTTGCAATAAATTTAAATACATATTTACATGATTTAACATGTATTCCACACATTCATATATTTCTACATTTTGGTTGGTGTCATTACACTATAAATAAAACAACGCAATGTATACATAAAAAACATAAATTTTAATATAAAAGTGGGCTTTATATGTACATATATTTTTCTTCTTCT
Source organism: Brachycentrus maculatus (assembly GCF_059751285.1). Classification (NCBI taxonomy): domain Eukaryota; kingdom Metazoa; phylum Arthropoda; class Insecta; order Trichoptera; family Brachycentridae; genus Brachycentrus; species Brachycentrus maculatus. The sequence goes on along the minus strand of NW_028281075.1, from coordinate 344,267 downwards.
AATATTGATTTACTTACATATATCCGAAGAAACATGAATTCATTAAACAAAAACAGTTTTAAGCTTCCATCTCAACATTGATATTTTCAGGATGGAATTGAAAGGTTTAAAATCATGCAGAAATAAAATTTGTGATGCAGATTTTGAGCAAAGCAAACAAACATGACATCGGCTAGCAATCATGAGAGTAGGTTACATAAAGAAAAAATACACTTTGTTTAAACTTTTTAAAAAATGTATGGGATATTGTTTTTAAGAAATACAAATTCAATATTTAAATTATGGGGAATCATAAAACAGCGACCGAAAAGCTGCATACAGTTATGGTGTTATGCATTGAAAAAAGTGACGTGTAGACCAAAGTGATTTTATAGACTTATAGACTTTGAATAAAAGTAACAGTAATTTTTTAAGCAAAACATGTAAATAAATTGATTTCTCAACATGTTAACAACACATTTGGAAAACTTACTTTCATCTTTAACAGCCACCCCCTCATCTTATGGAGTAGATAATGTCGAAGGATTACTTTTATTATTATTTTATTTTTAATAATCAATCAGGTATTTTATACTTATTTTCTACTTAAAAAGACTTAAAAATCTTAATCCAAAATAGGAAATGTTCAATTAAGGGACATATTTCCAAACATGACTAATTTCACTATTTTGGTTATTACTGTAATATTTTTATTGTATTTTTTGTAAAATTAAATTCTTGTACGATGGGGAATTTTTTATACAGTATCTACTCAATGAATTAGGGCCACGCAGAATTTCGCGCAATTTCTCAATTCAAACAGGAATAACTCAGAGAAAACCTTGAATAAAACAACATTGAATTTTATTTACACAAGAACACTTTATTACGCTTAAATTATGCATATATTTTCATATAAATATAGTTAGTATTTATTATTTCCACCTTTGGCAGAAATAACTGCCTCAATTCTTTTTGGCATACTTAAAATGCACTGTTTTATCGTGTTTTTTATTTCTTCGTCTTCTGACCTAATTTTTTGAATTTTTTTTTTAGACAGTCTACTGTCGGATTTGGGAATGAGTATACCTTATTTTTTAACATGCTCCATACGTTTTCTATAGGATTAAGGTCCGGAGAATTTCCAGGCCAGGGGAGCAAAGGCAGATTTTTGTTAGACAAAATTTTTATTATTGATTTAGCCCGGTGGCAAGGTGCCCCATCCTGCATGAAGGTGTATGGACCTTCTGTTGGGTCGAGTGTATGGTAGAAGGGCAATAAAATTCGTTCGAGGACCTGCTTATAGGAATTTTGGTTCATTGTTCCTTCCACGAAAAACAACGGCCCAGGTAAATTGTTAATAATACATGACCATATCATTGTTGCAGGGGGGTGTTTGATAACTTTAACCACACAGGCCTCATTGTAACGTTCCATTGGTGTTCTCCTGACGAATCGACGGCTCTCTGTCACGGCTTCTAACCGGCACTCATCACTAAAGATGACCTGAAAAATAATGAAAATTTAAGTTTAATTCAAATATATAAGTTTATTGACTAAAATGATATGTTGAAAATTCAATTTAAATAAATACCTTTTTCCAATCATCTACCGAGTAATTTCGATGTAGCCTGGCCCATTTTAATCGATCCGCTTTCATTCGTGGTGTCAATTTTGGTACTTTTACAGGGCGCCTGCATTTCAGATTTACTTCGTAAAGACGTCGCCTCAGTGTTGATACCGATATATTTATACCCTCTTCTTCCAATTTTATTTTTAATGTTTTTGCTGATGCACTTCGGTTTTCTAAGGCACTTTGAACGATTTTTTGATCAGTCCTCGGTGTTGTTTTTCTAATCTTACGACAGTTCTTTCGCTGATTGCTGGTGGCGGGTGACTGATTTTTTATTGATTTTGAAATTTTGTCCACTGTTTGACGAGAAACGTTTTCTTTTTTTGAAATTTCTCTATTAGATAGTATTCCTAATTTCAGTAGCACTATAACACTAGACTTTTTTTCCTCAGAAATGTCTTTACTTTTTCCCATTTTGTCCTTTTCCAAAAAAACACTTGTGTTTACAAAAAAAAATTATACTTTATGAACTAAAATTAAAAATTAAGTTTTTTTCACAAGACACGATAACTATATAACCTCTCTGAACAAAACAACAATCAGAACTCAAGAAACTTCACTAATAAATGAGATAGGGCTTTTTTTTGAACTTTCAACTATCTGTCTACCTGTGCTAATTAGGGACCTTTCTCAGAAAAAGGGTTTAAAATTTTGTAAACGCTTAAATAATCCAGGTATATTTTACATATTATTGAAGGTAATATACATGATATTAGATGTCAATAAAAAACTTAAAGTATTTATGTAAAATAAATGTAATAATCCAAAAGATTTCAGAGTATTCAAAAAAATAATGGGTGGCCCTAATTCATTGAGTAGATACTGTATATAAGAAAACAATCATTTTCCATTTTATAAATGATTGATGATGGGATCAATAAAATGATATCAATAATTTAATTATATTACTAGAAATAGCAGTCCAAGTACCTTTCTAAATGTCTTCTAGTATAGTGATTAAATAAATTGTTTGTTTCTGAGTGATTATCATTATTATTAATACTATGGATGATTTTCAAAACTCTAAAATTGTTTTCAGTAAATTTATCCCATTGATAAGGTTAAATTGTATTAAAATATTAAGAGGTTGTATGTTAGGGAAATAACATATTGAATAAACAAAAAAATGTAACATAATAAACATTTTTGTTAAAAATTAATTTCAACCATTTAGTTAAACTGGAGCATTAATCTTATAAATGTAGGTAATATTAAATTGGGTTCATAAAAGTACAATCCATCACGTACAGGCACTTTGTAAATAATTTGTTTATAATATATCTAATTTAGCTACAAATTTACATATTTCAATAAGAATATTACACACATAGAAAATAGAAAAAATATTCTATTTCTTGACAGTTCTTTTTATCACTAATACCCGAATGTGGTGTTTTATTTATAATTACATGTTATGTGTATTATAATACTGAATTATAATCTCATAAGAGATGCATAAAAAGTACCAATTTAGTATTATACTGCCATACTAAGTACAAATGGAGTATCTGCAAGAGATATTTGCAGAGAAAAGTCAGCATATATCATACTTTTGACTGTAATTACCTAAATATCTCGTATAACTACTAAACTAGCAAGACAGTATTTTATTGAATAAGGTGAAGGTAACTTCGCTGATTTGTGTTTGGCACCAAACGATGAGGGTGGGTTGTGGAGGGTGGAATTGATCTCATTCGAAAGTGGAGGTTTTAAAGTTTTGTTCGCCACCTCGTCGCAGTGGAACGGTGGGCAGCGCGTGTTTACCGTTGAAGGGGTTTTTCGAATGGCCGCTTAACGTGCTTTCCGCACTCAGTTCGATATTCGACCTGGTGGTTGGATTGGCCGGGTCGGCAATCAATTGTTTCATGGGTGTACAGATTTAAAGAAACCGACCACCAGGTCGAATATTGAACTGAGTGCGGAAGACAAATTGAGTGGCGATAATGGAGCAGCTGTTTGAAAAGAATGCTTTGACGGCAAACACGCACTGTCCACCTTGCTACAAGATGGTCACTGACGAGGTGGCAAACAAAACTTTAAGACCCCCCTTTTCGAATGAGACCAATCCCACCCTTCTGATCCCCCCCGCCTCAATGCTTAGCAACAAATACAAATCATCAAAGGTAGCTGCCTCACCCTGTAGTTTATTATGCGATATAAAAAACAAAAAAAAAGATAAATTTAGGTGCATTATAAAAATGTTTAGTTTTTTTTAAATTTAGGTGCATTATTAAATGTTTAGTTTTTGTAGGAGTCAAAAACTAAACATTTCAAATTGACTTGAATATGGATACTTGTTTTATGCTTAGTATGGTAGTTGGTACAATATGTGTGATAGTGATGCTGAATGCATCCAAACACATATCACAATAGATTTTAAGAAATAATGAAATGAAATAATAAAATTTAAAAAAAAAAATACTGTAATGGAAATGATTTCTTCCCGATCCAAAACTATCATATTTATTATATATGTCACTATCTATTTTTTGTTTTAAAAGATTTATAACTAACAGGTATTATTATGGAGTGAGACGGTGACTTAAAATTATAGGCATTGTTTACATCACTTTTCAGTCGCAGAGAGCATTACTGACATAAAAGTGACCTTTAAGTGACAATTGTCAGGGGGCCAAAGGATCACAATACATTTGTATAAATTCTATAATTAATTTCAGCATAGTCAGCTTTTATGTCATAAGCGTCATATATTTTTTATTACATATATGTATAAATATGAAACAAAAACGCGATATCAACCACAGGACCACAACCCAACTAAAACCTATATAAATATATCTCTTTAATTAATAATTTTTATTTTTTATTTTTGTGCTATTTTCAAAAGGTTTTAATTGCACTATGCTAGAAAACTGGAATCATTATGGTAAAATGGAAAACGAAACTTCAATCAAATGGGGGATTAATAAATGTAACGACATGATAGTCAGGTTGTTTGGTTTACATTAAAAAAAAATCACGTGCCATTCCATATATCTCAGAAAAATAAAAATAAAATTACAATTGTCTTATGATCACATTTTTTTTTTATTTATGCTAGTCAGTTTTTAAAAATTAATAATTTTGATTATTTATGTATAAAAAAAATTATGCATTTAAGAATGATTTATTCCACATGCTAGAATTTGTTAACAATTTTAAATACCCGCACATAGTATTTATTTCATATCTCTTGAATTATCACCAAAATGAATATTTTTTAGATAATTTATATTTAATGAGATGGACAAAATATTGCTGTATCGAATAAAACAAATAACTCATTTTGATAAAAATTATCAAACCTATACCTATACCATATGCAGTGATGATATGTTATATGTACATGATTATTTATACAGATACTTGGAACAGTTTAAGCCTATCAATTGATTTCTATCAACAATATCAGTTCGATCGAGGCTTATACAATGATTTTTTTAGAACAAAAATACACTAAATTTAATATTGGTCATGTTTACCGTTAAATAGTTGCTCAATGCAAGATTTTTAAATATCGTTTTGTTAACAGTATACGCTGACTAGAGACAACAAAAATTGTAGCGTACTTTCCAGCTTATTGGTGAAAAAAATATGTGGTACACACATGCTGAATTACATTGCTGTCATAAAAAAAAACAAGCACAAGTTTCTTGTCTAAATGAAGTCTCATATTGAAACCAATAGGTTGAAGTTAAGCTTTGTTGTTACAAGTGGAATAAATTATTTCTAATCATAACTGCAATATAGACAAATGAGTTCCAATCATAACCGCAACAGTAGAATTTTAAAAATATTTTTGTTTAGCGCCTACAACAATTGAACACATTATTAAGGATGAAGTAAGTAAGTCCTATTACATATCTAAACTTAAATTCCTATCCAACTGAGGAATTTCACAGCAAGTTCCAAGCCTAGAAAGCATGCCGCATTAGCCGGGAAAGCTCTCAACATGACGGGTGTGATTCCTTTGTAAAGAGCGAGAGGTCCTTCTTGCTTCATCAGTTGTCGGAAAACATCCCGCATTCCATTAGGGTAAGTGCCTTCCGGCGCAGTCTGCAAGCGGCTTTTGAGAACGTCAGCCGGCATGCCCACCAGCCAGTTGGCTATTCCGGCGGACCCCCCGGCAAACACGGTGGCTGTCAGTCCCAACTGCCCTTTCACAGCATCCGCAGGCGTAAGTAACTCCTTTACTACTTCGTATGTCATGAAATACATTCCACTGGCAGGGACGTCCCTTAGGAGAGTAGCCACCGAGCCCTTGTAAATACTTCGGATGCCGCCTTCTCTAAATAACTGTTTTGCGCAATCTACCATTCCGTTGTATTTCTGGGGTTGATTTCCACCTTGTTGTACCTGAAGTAAACACTTTATTCTCTCTCCCGGAGCCATGACGGTGGTAGTGAATATTCCAGAAAAAGCGCCAGCGAGGAATAGCTGAGGTTTATCTAATGGTTCGGTAGAATCACCCTTTATCAATTTTTTACCCACACCAAAACCAAAAAAGCTAATTGCGAAAATTGGAGCTACTCCCGTTAAAGGTGCGGACATTCCTTTGTATAAGCCTTTAAATCCTTCTCTTTTAATGGTTTTGGTAAAACAATCCCACGTACCCTTATATAGAGCACTTTCCCCTGGTTTGGGGAGAGGCATAGTTTGGAGCCTTACTTTGATTGTGTCCATCGGATGACCGGCGAGAACGGTGCATATTCCACCAAACCCTCCGCAAACGAAATATTTTCCAGGACCAATTGATTCAGACATATTGAAATATATTGGAACAACTCAAAAGTAAGTAAAATTAAAAACAAGCACCAGCTGTCACTGATAGTTACGGAACCAGTTTTCACTTCGATTATCTCAGACCTTAGACATTCACTTACATATTATCATGAAGGTTAAACGGTTAATGATTTTAAAAAGTTCAAAGTCCTTAACCACAAACTAAAATAATTAAATGTAGAAAAATAAGCATTGTAAAATATGTAGTACGCATGGACGAAAGACGGATTACACTTCGACAAACTTATCTGAAAATTTTCAGGAAGGCGAGGCGCCACCGTCGCTCTTTATTAGAAAACTGAATTTGACTGTCAACAAATGCGCGATATTTGAGTTCCGACAAAAATCGCCGTGAATTCGATTTTGACAAGACCAATGTAGACTAATTTTTATAGTTTCGACTGGTTTTGCTTTTGACTTTGATTAACATAGACAAAATACGATATCAATCTGCAGAAAAACTGCCAACGATCATAATAACTGCTGTTGCGGTTCCCACTTGTTCAGAATCAAAAACTAACTAATATTGTTCAGATGTCCGGGATACTGCCAAAAGTGTTGGCTTGAAGAGGAAGACCTAAAAAAACATGTTATTTGGGTGTCCAAACAGGCACCCAGCTCGGGTGACCTTTCTTTAAAATATTTCCAGTATTAAAATTCCATTTACTGCTAATATCTAATATCTATATAAGTGTGGTTCCTCGAGCGCCCGACGCGGCTGCTGAGAGAACCGCACTCCAGTATTTATTCGATTTTCGCCGGACATTTACATCTCAAGTCTTCAATTTTTTGCTCATCTATAAATATTGTAATTGATATTAACTTGAAATAGTTAAAAATTATAATTTTACAAAGATGTTAACTGATGAAAGTGTATCAATAATATCATTGCGTCGTTCAATATACCATGCGGGTCTTAAACGGTTAAGTGTATTTCAAAGAATCTGTGCCAAATGAACACATGTGGCAAAGCGGGCGTTAAAAATTGCTTTGTGTGAGACTTACGACCATAATGTATTCATCCGAAACCCCTAGCTTCTCGGGGCCAAATGACTGCAATAAAAATGTGCAAAGACAATAACGATCCTAGAACATATGCTTAAAAGGTTAAATTTTATGAAATCGAACTACAAACGTAAATACCTCAACAAAGCCAACTCCCATTCGTATGAAAGCAAAAGCGGAAAACCTCAAAGACAAAAGCAACATGTCGGATCACGAAAGGGCGGCAAAACAGGATAAAATTGAAGTCCCGTTTGAACTGTGCTAGTCTGGAAGTTGGAAGTTGGCCATCCACGATGACGAAGAGCTCAAAAAACTGCCCTCCAGCGTGACGACCGTCGCTCAGGAAGGCGTCCTGCCCAACATTTTGGCCATTCTCCAGCCCATGGGATCAAGAGGAAGGCTTTTTAATTTGTCGGCTCATCTTTTCCCATTTTTTATTTTGAAAATCAATATGTTTAAATTTGTAAAGGTTTATTACATGTATGTAAAATAAGTTACTAGTCAAACTGTCATTACTAATAAAACTTCACTAATTGGAGTAGGTACTAATAGTTTAAAAATAAATGTAAAAAGTAAAAACTACAAAATAACTGGAGACTGGCTAGACACTATTGATGTCAAAAGCCATAAAAGAAAAAGAAGACCTTGACAAATCTATGGTCAAATTGAGTATAGAGATTTTTTTTTTAATTCGAATAAATCGTTATTAGTTGTTGACAGTTTCGTTCGTTTCGTTGCTACACTTTATAATATTTAGTTGCTTGTTTTAAATTGTTTTTTTTTCCTGTGATTTAAGATCGTTAAGCTTCGTTTTCATTGTAATTTTTACATTATTTGATCTAATGTTGTTTAAGTTTTAAAAGTACTCGGAACTCGGAGTAAAAGTATAATGAGGAGATCAGGTGAATTTTCCGATGCTGGGAAAGTTAATGTGCATAGGAGAGTTAGCTTACTTCGAAGATCAGAAGTTGGAAGTGTAGGGTCTGGATCTATTCTCGATGATGATACATGCGCTGATTGGAATAATAGAGGTAAAATTGTAGCAGTTAAGAGTGCCGAATGATGAACTCTTTATATGCCATTCGCAATATAATATAATTATGCGGTTGCTGATTTGATAATGAACGCCGAATGAATGTTTCTAAAATTTAAAACATAATTTTTTTTTAGAATCACAATGGTGGAAAAGACTAGATACAGAGCTACATGGAGTACCTGGTAACTTTATTTCACAGAATCGATCTAATCTGGACAATTCAGAAATATCAATTGAAGAGAGGTTAATATATACATTTTACAATATTAAGATATAGCTTCATCGCTGAAACTTTTCATTAATTATGTTTTGACTTGTAATTGTTATAGGAAACATTATTTTTTTTTATCAAATCAGTGAAATTCTAATTTCCTATTTCATAATATTCACAATATGTATTTGTTTTATGGGGTATATTCTGTATCTTCCATTATAAATTACACAAAAAGAGTTCTGTATTTAATTAATAGTTTTCCCAATGTCAAACTGGGTATTACTTTGTTTGACTGAATCCAGTTTCTTTGTTAAATTAGATTGGTTAATGTATGGTAGTTAGAGGTGGATGATTTATAAATAGGCTTAGTATGTTTTATTAAGCTGTTAGCTATTTAGCCATAGCTAACATCAGTTTTGGATTGAAAAGCAACAAAATTATTGTTAAAATTCTGAATCATTATATTTTTGCAAAATATTTGGAATTCTTTATTACAGGCATACATTAAAAATCAGCTTAGTGGAAGATGAAGAAAGTGATGAGTTTTCTACAGATTCCCTTCCCTCAATGTCCCCGAGGTTTACTAAAAAAAGAGGATTATTTAAAAATAGTAAGAAAACGGTAGAGATTAACAAAAATAGTTTATTAAAAACTCCTCCAGCCCTTTTACCCTCAGCTATAGCCAGAGATCCTTACGATGATAAAAAGATGGAGACTAAAGCTGCTAAAATGCAACAGGTTTCTTCACATTCCAATGACCAGTTTCTGGAACAAAGCAACTCAGAAATGGATTCTAATTTTGATTCTTTACATCTTCAAACCGAAATGAATGTAATGATGAATAAAAGGAAAAAGTTATTCAAAAATAAAAAGGCAGTTCATGAAGTAATCTTTTCCGATGCTGTGGACTCGTCTTGTAAAGCTATCGATATTTCTGGAACAGTGCATGAAAATCAAACCATATCACGTTCCAATAGACAAAACCTCAAGCCTTCCAAAAACTTGTTTAAAAAAAGTACAAAAATTAGAACCTCAATTTTTGGAGAAGCTTTATCAAATTTAGACTCTGATGTCCCTCAGATGGCAGAAGATGCAGACGTTTCACCTGCGAAAAATCAAGACGTAGTAAAAACTACCAATGATTCTGAAATAGCAAACGAAAACCAAACAGTACCACATCTGAATAAACAAACCGTCAAGCGTTCTAAACAGTTATTTAAAAAAAGTGCACCATTGAGAACTTCAATATTTGGAGAAGCTTTATCAAATTTAGAGTCTGATGTTCCTCAAATGGCAGAAAATTCAGATGTTTCACCCGTTAAGAGTCCGAATGTAACAAAACCTACTGATGATTCTGGAACGTTCAATGAAAAGCAAACTGTATTTCATCCGCATAAGCAAATCCTCAAACCCTCTAAAACTCTGTTTAAAACCAGTAACAAGTTCAATACTTCAGTTTTTGGCGAAGCTTTGTCAAGTTTGGAATCCAATGTTCAAGTGGCAGAATATCCGGATGTCTCGCCTGTAAAGAATCCGGATGTAGTTAGAAGATCATCGGCTGTTCTGAAAATGCGAGCTTCTGGGGAAAATGAAGTGATTTCCAGAAAAAGAATATCTGAAAGCGAAGGTCATAAATCTGTTAACCAAGAATTCTCACCCTCTAACAATGTATCCGAATCAATAAACTTTGATAAATGGAAACAACTAGCATCCTCTACTATGCTAGAAGGCGAAAGAACTCCCAAGATATCCAATAAATCTCGTTTGATTGGTTCGAAGCTAGACCTATTACATTATGATATAATGGAAGAGAAAGAAATGGACACAAATTCTCCTATGGTACCGGAAGATTTGATTATTCAAACATCTCCGCATTCTCCAAAAGAGGGAAATATATTGACAAGTGATAGAAATAATACGAACATCAATCATTCGGAATTGCACGAACCATCCAAAACACATTCCTCTCCTCAAATTAATTTACCCGAAGCAGTGAGGAATGCTAAGGTTTGTATAGTTATTAAATTACAACTAATTTATTTATTTATTGATTAGGCGTTTAATTTGTAGAACTCCATTTTAATTTATGTATTAATTGTTAAATCAAATTGTAGGTTGTATTTTTAACAATAAAATACAACCTAGTAGACTCAAAAATCTGTGTTTGATTTAACAATCAACACATAAATTTCAACCAATTTAAAGCATGGCCAAAAATAAAGAATATCTGTTCTAATTGCCCCCAGAACTGGTATTCCATGATTAACGTCAATGCCTTACTAAGCTCAAAATGTACTAATTACAATATCTCCCGTAGAGTTTAACACAGGGAAGACAAAAACAGTTTGATGTTATTTAAATAGATTAAATAATAACTTTTCAAAGATAATGTTTACAATTTTTTTCTTTCACTGAAATGCAATAAAAGGTCACTGTAATTAATGGCTTATACGACTTGTATAGATACTTAATTGTATACAAATTAGATATACAGGGTCATTGCAAAATAATGCCAACATTTAAAATAAAAAAATAATGCCAACATTCAACTGTTAATTCATAACCGGCAATCCAATGGTTTTGATCTTAAAATGTGCGGAAAAGGATAAAATAAATGTTACCTTAGTATGTTTCGATGTGTGCACTGTTTGTCGCTCTGCAGAAGCTAGTTTAGTTGATTTCTTGCCTCGTACATGCAATAATTTCAGGAATAACTGTCAAGATAGCGGCAGAAATTCGCTCCCGCGGGTATTTCACACAAATGGAAAAGTAAATCATTAGAATTCATCGATTATATCTATACAAGTCGTATAGGCCACAATTTAAATTGTAAAAGTACCATGTTTGTAAAAATAATTTATTAGTATAATGCCGGCATACATCCGTATATCACATTATAATAAAAGTAATTAATAATTTTCAATAACATTCTAATGATTTTGTTTTTTAGACTTTCCGGGATTCTTCGCAAGGAAAAGATAATCTTAATTTATTTCAAATAAATGAAGTCTGCCAACTGGAAGGGCCCATTTTACAACAGAGTGTTTCTAAGGCTAAAAGGCAATCTATTGGAACGTGGCTCAAGCTGCAAGAGAGCACAGATGTCTCCTCTCCACCACTAAGCCAGAGTGATATCGATAGACAAGTTATTGAAGAAATTATGGCTAAAAGAACAAATCCACCCGTGAGACGTTCCACTCATTTTGATATTCAAAATATAGATAACACAACATATGAAAGTGATTCATCTGACCCAAATATTCAAACTGTTGATAACATTTCTACAACACCCATAAATATTCAAACTGTTAATAACATTTCGACAGTGCCCACAGATATTCAAGCTGTTGATGATATTTTAACACCACCCATAGATATTCAAACTGTTAATAACATGTTGGCCACAAATATTCAAACTGCTATAGAAAATGTCGAGCAATCATATCTTGCCAAGGAGCCAAATGTTCTAAAGACTTCAAATGCTCTCACAGCTGATAGTAATTCTGATATAATACTTGTCATGGAATCGGAGAGCCAACACATTTCTAATGCTCTCAGTATAGTTAATAATGTTGAGGAAAAGCCAACCAAGGAAAATGTTCAAAATGATTCAACTAAAGTAATTGTGCCGGAAACAGGAATTCAAAACAATTCAACAGTTCTTATTGGTAATGTATCTAGCCAGAAACACAATCACACCACAGATCTGTCTAAAGAAACATCCAAAATAGTTTCCAGTTTAGATGCATATATTGAACACGAAAATGAACAATCACAAAATGTAATAAAGAAAAATAATAGTAATGAAAATGTTCTACAATCTACTGGTTTAGAAACTCGGAAAAACTCCTCGCTCATGGTTGATGATTTACAAAGCCAATACAATGATTTGGATTCAGAAGGAGATATTCGTATTGAATTAGTTACATCAAAATTCGAAGACGAACATAATATGACACAGCAAAATTCCGCCCAAAAGCTATATCGTAAAAGCATTCCATCAGTTCCTCAAGATATTAACATTTCTAAAAATTCACTGAGAAAAATGTCAAATCAAACACAAAATATTTCTCAGGTCCAAGTTGAAGGCACAAATGTACCAAATACTTCGACAGGTTCCATTTGCAACTCTTCAAAGGAGACATCTGCTCCTATAGATGAAGAAAGTTTGTCAATATTCAAAAAAGGTAAAAAACTACCCGAGTTAACAAACGAAAGTAATAATGTTGATGAGAGTTCTGCGCTAAGTACAATGTCTGAAGATAACAGTGGTGTTGATGTCAGTACAGAAGCTACAGAAGATTCAGAAACATCTTCTGAAATGAGCTCTGTAGACAATAAATCCATTCTACATAAAGAGAGTTTAAATTCTGGCAGCGATTCCGAGGTGTCTCATGTTAGTGCGGCAACTCCGCAGCACGTGACTTCTGTATCAAGCTATAGTTTGAATAACATGTCTACAGCAACAAAAGTCACTGATCAAAATAATGTCTTTAAAGTACCGACGCTTAATCCTCCTAAGAAACGGAAAATGAATAACGAAGAATTACAAAACCTCGCTAAACTAGTGATGCTAGCAAATGAAAAACGCGACAAGAGAGTGGTAATGTCTTGTTTTACTTAACATTTAAAGTTATAAATTCATAATTTTGTGTCCGCTTTATCCATGTTAATTATTTTCTAGGCGGAAATAATAGAAAAGCAGAATAAGAACCCCTTCCCATATCTCCTCCCGCAGCGTGTTGAAAAAGTAGTTCATAATAAGCGAAGACCGCTTGCTGTGAACAAAATTGTTTCTAAAGGTCATATCGGAAAACACTCTCCAGAGGAAAAGGTCTCGAAGAAGCCGAAACTATACATGAAAGAGCAGTGGGTCACAAAAAAATTATATAATTTTGTGGAAAAGAAATTAAAACCAAAGTAAATATAATTTTTGTGTTATTTATATAAAAACAAAATATTTTTTTTTTCCTTTCATTAAAATGAGGTAGCTTTACCTCAATGGAATACGAAATGATTCTTGTCCGCCTCCGTAGTGTAATGGTCAGCACGCTACCGTTCTGGAGGTTCCGGGTTCGATTCCCAGGGGGGGTCAAATAAATATGTTATTTTTTCACTCAATATTTATTCAATATTACCCTGGACTGGTACCCGAAGCGGAGGGCTGTTCACCTTTCCTTCGTGTGTTAACGATCAAGATAATACTGCGTTTATATAATGCAGTGCCCTATGCACCATTGGGGTGCGGATAAGGGTTTCAAAAGATTTACCTCAATGAAATACGAAGTGATTCCAAGTCCCAGTTCAGGATTTATGTTATAATGTATTCTAATGTTGATCTGATGGCTGAAGTTCAACTCCTCTGCATATATTTTAAAGGAAGATTGGTAATATTTAGCTTCTAAAGCCGGTAGTACGTATTTGAAGTTTGTGATATTTTCTAGATATGGATTGAGAAGTCTAGCAAGGTCAGAGCAGTTCATAAAAGATCTCGCTGAAATAGTGGATGTAGTGGTGAAGAGTAAGAAGGACTACCACGAATATGTTAATACTTTAAAGAAGGAAATGGCGAGATTGGAAATCATTGTTACACACTATGATTTTTGTAGATTCATTCATGATTATCTACCATTTTTCTTCAGAGTTAAGGTATGTTTACTAGTATTTATGTATATTTAATTAAATATAACGCATTTTTCTTTATAACAATATATTATAAAAAATGTTTATAACAATATATACATTGGTGGACAAAAAACCACTCACTGCAATTTATAAAATTGTCCATTTTTATTTGTATCGATATCTCAATGTAGATGAAGAATATGGGACTCTGGGCATTTACGTTCCTGTAAATGCCTAGTCTTCCATATTATTCTTCATCTATGTTGAGATATCAATAAATAACTCGACCCTGGCTAGAACACTCAAGAAGGGTGAAAAACCATTAAAAGAAGAAGAGATATCAATATTTTTTTTTCAAATAAATAACTAAGTGGATAAAACACAGAATTTTTGAGTATTTACATATAATATTTGGTTGTTTTTTTAGTCTATACCTGCTGAAGGGCGCAATGTTCCAGAGTTCAAAGGAAAAATATTTTCACCAATATTGAAGAATAAAAACAAATAAATTTTACCTTGGCTTATTACCAAATTCACAAAGATTATTAACTTATTCATTGTATGCAATTTAACATACACATGACCATGAACACACGAGAATATGAGACATATTGAGAATATGATCTTCAAATTGATAGAAAAAGGTAATAAAGTGTGTGTGTTTGTTTGGGAACCCGAGGCATGTTCTCAGCAGTCAGAAGTGAATGTGTTAACATGTTTATCCCTATATAGGTATCTCAACTTGAGATGAAAAAACTATCATTTTCATATAAAAGAAGATGGAAGTTTCGAGTATCCCGGGGCTTTGTCCCAGGAAAAGTTAGGACACTTATAGAATTGATAAATCAATAAATAAGGTGAATAATCCAGTGTCTGATACAATAAATATTATTTTTTTATCACTGTTATTAGATTCGACAAGCTTGTCTAGTAAAAATGATAAAAATTAATTTTAGTTTACTTTTGATTAATAAATTTAATTCTTTATACTAAAAATGTTTTTAATTAAATTACATGTAGTGGATAAATACATATTATCCTTCTCCCATCTCCAATACCTCGATTATATGTACAGATTAAAAAATTTATACAAAATGCAATTCTTATGATTTTAATGTCGTGTATTTTCTATTTATATATTTTTTAAATTTAAATATATCATTTAATAATATTTATTGTGCTTATAATCTATAAAGATATTTATGGAGAATTTTAAATTGCACCTTTAAATTTTTTTTTAAAAAACTTACAAGACTATATATATATATATATATATATATATATATATATATATATATATATATATATATATATATATACACTAGGAATTATTGAAAAGTTTAGTAAAAGACTAAGACTAAGGCACAATTAATTTGATGACGTTGCAGTTGTCAGGAGTCGTCATTTCTACATGAAGCTACGTATTGTTCACATTCTGAAGGCATTCGAAGTAACAAAGGAGCAGTCAAACTAGGAAGAAAAGATGGACGGAAAAGGACATTTGGTGATGCTTAACTGTAATCCTGGCCTCTTTGGAATGGATTTGTCACTGAATAAAATGAAGAATCCATTCCATAAACTTATGTACCGTATTTTACAAATGATGCATGTTTTAAGATTAAGATTTTAGATGCACTTCTTTCTTTAAAAAATTGCCTCCAAATTTGAGGTTGCATCTTAACTCGAAATTAATATAAAAATGACAAGTGTTCGATTTTTAATTTCCACCAGTCTTAAAAATAGCTATTTATTTAATGCTGTGAGAAACCTTTCTCTATCTGGCAACATTGTAGCGATGGGAATCGCACAGTAAAAAATGTAGTCCACCACACAAGCATTTGTAGTACACAAAAACTCACTACAATTGTGTAATGCAATGTTTTCCGAGGCGAACAGCCCCCCACTCCAACAAGGATTTCACAAAAGTCCCAAAATTCCTTTTTAGTCTGGCTTTGTATTCTAACAACTTTTTTGTTGTTGTTGAAAAATTACTTAATAATTAAGGTTTGTTAAGCCTGTAAAATACGTTACCCATAAAACATTGGTCATAGTAATGAGAAAAGGTTGGAAAGTTGTTTTTTCAAGAATTTCTAGAGAAATTGACCAATAATTTCAAAAAGGAATAAATAATAAGACCCTAATATGAAATATAAATAGACTGTTCAAGAAAAACAAATAGAATAATTAAATTATATTTCAGAGATTCTTCTCAAAGATTTTTCGCAAAATGTTGACAATGTATGAATTAGAGTTTGAATTCATTCTTTATTCGCTCAATCGTACGGACTTAACAAAAAATATTACTTGGAAATATATTTTTATCAAATGTGGAGGAGGTCCTCACCAAAAAGTTACATTTCCTATTGGAATTCACTATAGAATCCTTTAAATGCAAATCTGTTCTGTTTACTATATTCTATCGAAATCTTAATTAAAGTTGCGACAAAATGTGACCAATCCTGTGTTAAACCAATATGAAATCATTAAATCGCACCAAAAGGTAACAATTTTACAAGCTAGAATTTCCGATTATTTAAAATCATTTATAATGTAAATGTAACGTTTTGGTAAAGACCTCAATGAGGAAAAATGGTATAGGCTCCGAAGTATGCACTCATTCATGCATATTTTTTTCTTTGATGAAAACTTTATTTTTAGTGTATGAAAAATCAAAACAAATTTTACTAAGGGTATGGCCATATATTTTTTTTCTGCAAATAAACTAACTTGAAAACTATTTGTCTGTTACATATTTGTTTTCTTTTATGAAAATTTAAATATTATTGAATTCTAATTATGTACATATATCAACTATAGTCAATCTTTAGAGAATTATAAAGTAGGTAGTAAGAAAAAATATAAAAGCAAGGACAAATTACAGTAAATATAATAAAAGTTAAAATTCATTTTTATTATTTATAAAAAAATATACATTCTCAACAAAAATTAACATTTGCCAGCAATTCATCTCCTTCTTCATCTTCAAGGAACGAACTGACATCGAGAGTTGTCTTGCTTTCCAACTGATTGTTTTCTTGAAGAATAACACTGTTGACTTTAATGTTAGTTCCAGGAATAAAATTTGTGTTTGATGTGGTAATCATATAATTTGATATGCTATTTTCTTTGGTCTCCTAAAAGAAATTCCTCAGTTATGAAATACATAGATAAGTATGGAACGCATAGATAAGTATGCTTTTTTTGTTAGCACTAGGTAAGTATTTGGGGACTATTATGTATTGGACATTTCAGCCAAGTTCAATTTTTGCTCAAATGGAAAACTGTAACTTGGTTTCTTGTAGTGCTAGGCATCTACTGTGGCATCTTCAGTGAAATGACAACGACTGTAATAAGGTTTCAGCGCAGATGAGTGGCCATAGCTTAGAATGGACTGAGCCAACTGAAATGCCAATCCGATTTGTATTTAATATGTATCACTTTGGGATGGAAAATGAAGCGGTTAAGTTAGTCCATAATTCCATTCTGACCCCTGTGGCTGACTCAAGTGAGAATGTATGCCAGTTCAATAGACAAGATGATACAGTAAAACCCTGTTAATTTGAAAGTATTAAGATCTAATAATCATTTTTAAAATTTATTCTGGGGACTTCATAATATTTTTTAAATTATAACTTAATTCAGATTATTGTTCTAATTTAAACAGCTTTTACATAAATATATAAATTGTTCAATAAACATACTTGTTTCGAGTGGGTAGTATTCTCAAAAGTGTCTTTACTAAGTCCTACTTCATTAAGAACCTGTAAAAATGAAACAGGATTAACAAAAATATTATCTTGGTATGCTGTAATGTAATTCAGTTATGCCCAATAATTTAAGAGTAGAATCCTTTAGCCCTTATACCATATTATGTACAATATTATATTTCAATACCTAATTTAACGATTTGGAAATTCATATAAATTTGAACAACCCTTTTTGTGGAATACAATCAGCAACACTTGCCTGTAGTTTGTTTTCTAACATTGGCCACATGAAATCATCAGCCGTTCCCTTTGCCAGCAGATATCTAATTGAAACTCCTCTTTGTTGGCCAATCCTATGTGCTCGAGCTTCAGCTTGCGTTAAAATCTGAAAAGAATTGGACACAAAAGATAGTGTCACAATAAATAGTTCACCATCCCTGAATTTCATGCTTTCTCATTGTCTAAATAAAAATCAAGAAAAATTAATATGAATAAATTTCAATTATCTTCGGACAGAGTAACTAAAAAGAATTACCTAATTCTGTAGAGCAGTGTTTAGTGCACTGACTGGCATGTGTGAGATTTTGGGGTCTATGCCTAGGTTGGTTTACATAAGTGTTTTTCTGCTACATTACATTTTGGAGCGGAAAACTGATCAACTTTTTTACATTAAAAAAAAACTTATTTATTTTTCATAACCTAGAAACTCTGGCTCAGAGCCTGCGACACTTACCATGGGACCACAACCCGACTCAGACCGCGCGTCACAATCAGTTTTTACATAACTAAGAGAAATAAAATGCTTTACACATTTTGTAAATTAGTAAAAAAGTTGAAAGCTGTGTTATAGTTTTGGGGCAGGCAGACAATTTTGCAACACTGAAGTGGAATAACACGAGTATATTATTTGATTTTTGTATTTGACATCTATGGGAAATATCTCATAACTACAAAATATATTGTATTATTTACAAACATATTTATTATGTCTATTTAGTAACTTACTCCGGGATTCCAATGTAATTCTGCAAATATAACTAACTGTGCCGCAGTAAGGGTTATTCCAGCATTTGCAGCAGTTATTGATAAAACAGCACACTGACAGGAGTCGCTGAATTGAAATTTATCCACAAGAGTCTGGAAATTAAAACCAGGTAGCTTGAGTAATTATTATTATTCTTCGTAATATTTCAAATGTATGTCCAACTGAATGTTTACTATTGATACGTAGATGTGAAGAAAGTAAAGAGAAATTATATAAAACTTACACTTCTAGAATCAGATTTAGTTGATCCATCTATGCATATATAGTTAACTCGACATTCATCTAACGTGTGACTAATTGCTTCTAATACTATCCTGTGGTGTGCAAATATTATAAACTTTTCCGCTCCTCGTAGAACATCTGATACATATTTACTAAAAAAGAAAGCAGTTACATACATAACAGCTAAAATAATTTAAAAAAAGTTTCATTACTGTTAAAAAATTGTAAGAAAAATTAAATTTTGCTATTTGAAAATGAGCACTTACCAAATAGCAGGAATTTTGACTTTTGCCGTTTCACAGAAAAAAGTTAAAAGAGCTCCATGTTTTTCAACAGATTTTTTTCGTTTGTATGAATCTGCCAATTGGCTTAAACCTTGCTGAGTTTCTTGTGACATTCCTAAAAGACTCGAATCTAGTAAAACTGATTCCCTAAAAAAAAATGTTAATTATCAGTTTTTCAAAACTTTTTCACAGAATATATATCCATATCAGAAAATATTACGTACCTAGTTTTTTCTTTTAAATCTAAAACTTGATCTTTCGTTCTTCTTATCAAGAATTTTTTCATTAATATAATTTGAAGTTCAGGTAAATTAGATTGACCTGTCATATCCCAGCCATAATTTGTTTGCTTACCAGCACAATATCGTTTACCTGCAGTCAAATAGAAGACACTTATTAGATAAATTGATTTTATTCTAAGAATTTTAAATAAATAAAAAATCACATATTGACATATCATCTGTAGGGTGAAAAATCCAGTGTCAGATTAATAACGATTATAATAATAAAAAATGTCACAAGTTTTTATTCACTTACCATATTCTGTAAAGTTATTGAAAAATTTGGGGTCTATAATATTGAGTTGAGTATACAGCTCACTGGGTCTGGAAAGAGCGGGTGTTCCACTTAACAAAATAACCCGTTTCGCTTTCTTAGTTAATCTCATTACACATTCTGTAGATTGAGCTTTATACGACTTCAGGAGGTGTGATTCATCCTGTGTTTAAAATACACAATAATTAAATATACGCATATCAGATTTATTCTAATGTGAATATGCATGTTCCATACTTCAATTTAGTTCAAATTATTACATCTAACCATTTTGTTCGCATTATGCACAGAATGCCAATTATAAAATTGAAAAATTTATTTCTTTATGGAGAAATTAAAAGCTTTGAAGAACCTTCGGCTATTTAAAGAATATAAAGGGGATAGTTATCAAAGAGAAAGAAAATTAATTTTGTCTGTTTTTTAAGGCTGAGATATATTTTACAAAGAAAGAAAGAAAAACTTACTAAAATAACACATCCAAACTTTTTTTCAACAAGTATATCGTTAAATAATATAGACATTTTATAACTGATGATAATAATACGAGATTGAAAATCTAGTATGTATTGCTTTTCTTTTCCTGATGAAACTGAGATAACGGTCACCATAGGAACTGATGGCAGCAACTCGTGAATCTTACATTCCCACGTTTCTCTAAAAAATAATAATAAATAATTTCCAAATTATATTATAAAATCGTGCCGGCATTCTAACAAATGATATAAATACTCTTAAAATAATGTCATATACAAAAATCAATAAAAGAATGGGAAGGTCACCTCATCGACGATGTTGTTACAATCAAAAGTGGCCAATCTTCCTGGTAATAATGAGCAATTGCCAGAGCTTGAAATGTCTTTCCAAGTCCCATATCATCCGCTATTAAGCAACGACCTTTCTTGCTCAATCCGAAACTAAGAAGATACAATATTAGTTCATCAATGTTCTATTTAAAAAATAGAAGAATACAATGATAAGAAAAATTATATTGAAATGATTTAGCACCAAGATTAAAAAATTACAGAGACTATCAAATTTTAACTACATAAATGTACCTTTATATATCTAATTCCTTTTCTTTACCAACTTGGCCATTCTAAATTCAATAGCACATGGAAAATGTGGCCAGAAACCAACTAAAAGAACTAGGAAAATCGTGTTGGGCATCTTTAAACATTTATCATGTTATGTTTTTACTTACTTAACACCCTCTAACTGAAAGGGCAGTAACTTATTGCGCAAATTAGAGTCAATTGCAGAAATATCAATGTTTTGATTGACATCACTTCCATCATATTCTCTAACCACCTAAAAATACAAAAAAAAAGAAGTACAATGGAAATGGATCAGGAGATCGGTATACTTTAAGCTGGAAGAATTTTTATACTCAATTCAGAAATCATGAAAAATAAAAATTACTGTAATAAATACAAAAAACATGGGAACATGCTATTTGCAATAGAAACCAAAATCTAAAATGACTTTCTGTTGTTTATAAAAAGTAGTTATTTATAACAGGAAATTTTTCATAATTATAAAAGCACATTTTTTGTAAATGAAAAAATAACAGCAATTAATTCATTTCTAGGAGTAAGTAAACATTGGCAAAGAAAATCCATGCCCAAGGATTTTTTAAGGTTCACATCAGAAATACAATTTTTTTTCTTCATAATAATGGATAGCCACTTGCAAACACAAAGGCACTCGGGTAAAAATTGTTTATTGGGTATTGCTGTTGTAATTGAATATCTTAAAATAAGAATGTTCATGCTCCTAGTCAACAACATGATGATACATATGTTGTGCGGACTTAACGCATGAGATATATATGTTAACAAATGCATAAATATGACAAGAAAAAACTTACTCTTAACACATATGGTGGTAAAGGACCTAAAACAACATGCGGGTTCAAAGGAGCAACTTTATTAAGAAGTTCTTCATAATGATCTAAAGAAAAATTCCACAGCCTTTTGTTACTATCTGAAACCAAGATACCTAATTTAATAATAATGTTTAAAAGTGAAGTTTAAAAATAGCAATTTTTATTTTATTAGTAGTGCCACGCAGTCATTTAGACCGTTCTTCTTCTATTTAAAATATAAAATCTTTTCTTTAAGGCGAGGTGCTGAAATTTTGTGTCTGACCGTCAAGTTGTAATTTTGGCCAAACTTGTTTATTGATGTCAACTAACACACTACAGACGGGAAAGGTAATTCTACCTGTTTGATCATTTGATGCTTAAGGACGGGAAGGGTATTTTGACCTTTTTCGCCGGCCTCATTTCAAAGGCAGAAAAGAGGGAATTACCCAATGTTTTTTATATGAATATTATATACCAATCCTCTTTAT
The DNA here is from genome assembly GCF_059751285.1 of Brachycentrus maculatus. NCBI lineage: Eukaryota > Metazoa > Arthropoda > Insecta > Trichoptera > Brachycentridae > Brachycentrus > Brachycentrus maculatus. Next base: position 321,828 of record NW_028281075.1, on the reverse strand, counting down.
TAAGGTTTTAACTATATGTACATAATTATCAAATCCCGTCGCCAGCGGTCCGAAGGCGTAAAAAATACCCGTCCGAAATGTGTCAATGTTGACATTATTTGTGATTGATTATGTTAATTATCTTCGCTCGAAATTGGGGTATGAAAATAATGGTTTTCTCTCACCCCACATATCTAGACATTAATTACAAGACAACAAAAAAACTTTTCAATTATGGTAGAATTTTTTATAAACATACCATAAACCTTTGAAGATATGCTTTTAAAAACAGTTATAAGTTGTTCACTAAAATCAGAAGGCTTGACCTCAAATCTGTTGTCTGATATTAGATAAATTGTTCCCGATACGACCTTAGTGTTAATTGGCACAGTATGCGTTTTAAGACTTTTTGATGTTTTGTCGGCGATTTTATAAGGTCCATATCTTTGGTTCGTAAAGTTGAAATGAGATGTATTCGATTTTATATGCTGCGAAGAAACGCTTGTACTGGCATATGAAGGACTATAGCCTTTTAAATTCGTTCGGGAGCGCTTCTTTTCCAGGGCAGCAAGACGTTTGTGTTCTATATCTTCCTTCGAACAAGACATTTTGTATTGTTTTAAAATCAAATCATTTCTTAACTTAATCTTAAACAAACTAATTCAAAGCGCTCTTTTAGCAGTTCATATAATGAAAACATTAAGACTAGTTTATCGAGTATTCTTTCACGCCACAGATTTCATATCGCACAGTAATTTGAATATACTCTGACATTTGGTACACTTCAAGGAACTAATTTGTATTTTACACTTCTAGTTTCTGACGGCACGGGATTGACGTTAAATTTTGGATTTTGACAATATCACAGACTAATTCAAAGATAAACTATGGTTTTAAAACTACGGCCCGCGGGCCAAATCCAGCCCGTCAGTGTCGTCAATCAGGCCTGCGACAAGTAATGGCTAATTGTTGTGTTAAGTGAGATGAAAACACAGACTGATAGTTCAGTTTTATTTACTTCCCAGGCACAGCTTGATGACGTAACGTCACCAGAGATGACAAAAAGACTAGGATCACTACCCAGCTATCTGCAGTTGGTAAACCACAATGGCGAGGGGCTGAACAAGCTGCTCTTCGGCGTGACCATCGCTCAAGAATGCGTCCTACCAAACATCTTGGTGCTACTTCAGCCCAAGAAGACTGGGAAGAAGGGCTAATAATATGTCAGCTCCTTTTTTCATCCCCTCAGACTTACGAGTAGCTCACTTGACGCTCCAAGACCGATTGACGAGGTTTTTTTTATATTATCATATCATTATCATATCATTATCTAAATCTATATAAGTGACCTTAGGTAGTGTTTTATGAAAATGGTGCTTTATAAATAATTAAAAATTATTATTGTTATTTTGAAAAATTTTTAAAAAACTACACTTAAAAAACAAAAACTTTTTTTCACATCAGACTGTTTCGCTTCCTTCGCCTTCTCTAGGCGGCTGACTTGCGGTCACGCCAATAGCCTTTTTATATTCCAATTACTGCCATCTAAAATTGAATGTAAATATGCCCTCGTAGTAATTGAACTAGTGAATTTAGCAAGCATATGCTCGCATAAGGCCCGTACTCAGCGACTGTATAGTCTAGAAATTATGTATAGAAAAACAGCAGGAAAATTAAATCGGTTTTGCCACTTGGAACTTACTGGAGTGTGATCAGTATGGTCCCAAGGTTGGAATGTTTAGAGACCCCTGTTTTAGATTATTTTATGTTGGGTTCGGTCTATGGTCAATGAAATGTCAAATATCCAACTTCAAATGTCAAAAAATAATGAATAATTCGGCTAGTCCGCGGCTGTAATCAATTATAACTTATTTTACCGAGTAATATTAACAAGCCGTAAATTCATAATATTAAATATTAATTGATCTTTTATTTAAGCTTTCTCGTATACCTAAGTAGCATAATAATGAGTCTCTTAAGAAACATTTTATTTATGTTATTTTTCATATGTGAGTATATTTTTATATGATTTCAAGTTATTTGTCATGTTCGGAGCATAAAATGAGTTTACGAATTTATGTTTTTTAGGGATTAGGCCATCTTTTCTCCAACAAATAATTGAAGCTGAAAATCTGCCAATATCTAATGATATCATAGCAGAATCTGAATTTGAATTAAAACAAATACCAACGATGCAAAGTCACGACGTGACATTTGAGAATACAAATAATTCTACAGGTTTCGATGCCAACATAAAAATGGCAAACGAAACAAAAAAAATTGTCAATTGTAAATTAACACTTGCCAATGCGACTGCCGAGGAACGTTTATCAAGTTCTGTCGAAATAGTCAACAGTTCGAGAATGATGGAACTTTTAGTATCGGACAATGAAATCACGAGTAAGGAAACGGAAGCAAATTGTACTGTCGCTTTATTCTACTCGAGATTATGCGCATTTAGCGCTTTGGCGGCGCCACACTTCAACGCCTTCGCTAGATCATTTCCAGATATAAAAATGGTCGCACTGGATGCCCTCAAGTACCACGGAGTAAATACCCAGTACGGAATAGTGGGAGTCCCGACTCTTATCTTGTTTCACAATGGAAGGCCTATAGCTAAGTTCAATGGGACAGAATACACAGTTCATGCCTTTGTTAAATTTGTCAAAATATACACGGGAATCCGAGAGGATGCCATAGTGGTTCACTCTCAAGATTTCCAAGGTCCGGTTTCCAGTGTACCGGATAAAGAGCTAGATTATTTCCTGGTGCTGTCATGGACCTTCATAATAGTATGCTGCTTATATTATATCGGTAAATCTTCATGGTGGAGATTACTTATAGAAATGATACAAAATAACTGGAGGGAATCGACCGGCCAACATGAGCATGTAGAATAATCTATTCCTCGTCCGTTTCCTTTCCCGTATACCGTAATGTCCTTCCCCCTTTCCGATGTTTCATCCATGGTTACGAATCATCACCAAAACTTGGCTTTATTACTGCGAAACATTGCCAAACACTTGATTGAAACATCCTCCTGGAAAAAACTTTTAAAAAATACCAAAAATAAAAATGGTGAATAGCAATGTTTGAGTTTTATTTTATAAAGTTTATAAAATGTCCCACAAAGTATTAGTAAAAAACATTAAAAAATAACATATGTTATTTGATCAGTCTAAAAACTTATGACAGAATATATTTTTAAAAAAAGTTATGAATATAGATTGTGTGATAAAATAATATGTATACATAAAAATCATTAACTGGCTATTTTTCTACCTATCTAAAAAACAGGAACGAAAAATACCCACTCGAACACTTCTAACCTATCTTAGTTATCATCACCCAGGTTTTGCTATCGGAGAGTGCTATTGTAATAAATCTCCCCCTTTTTTAGAAAAGTGATTTTTTCTTATTAAATACCTGTTTATCCTTACCTTTCTGGTTTTTATTTCACGTGCATCTGATGTTCTCTGTGATTGTGTTTCATAGATACTTTTACATACTCTACGAGGATGTGTATATTTTTATTATTGTGGGTTTATCATCTTTATCATTTTATGGATATATGCAGAAGACATATTTTTAAATTATTTAATTTCAAAGAGATTTGTACACAATAATCACACAAGCATGCGACCCTGAACCTTAATTAATAATCACTACTATTTCTCAGCGTGTTTTAAGAAAGAAATAATATAAAAATTCTCTTGTGGAGTACAGTGTGAGTAGGGGTCAGAAGAAAAATACTTAATTGGAATAGATGGAAATGTAATTAATGTTAAATTTTCATTGTATTTTTTCGAGAAATTCAGAAATTTCATGTTTTCTGAAAATGAGTATTTATTTTACGATTTAACCACTTAACAGTCGAATTTTGGCGAGAAAATTCATCGTTGCAGGAAATCATCACCAAACAACTCGAAACAAGACTACCCGAACACTGCTCGGGTTAGTCAATAAAAACAAATACATAAATATATTTAGCTTGGGCAAATCAATACCACCAAGTTGGAATATGATTCGACTCATCAATGCAACACAAACTTCTTGCCCGAGTCACGCTCGGGATAAACTGGCAACTGGTTAAAATGGTTTTACACCCAGCAGTCTACGTTGCCAGACCTACATAGGTTCTAAGACATAAGAGAAAAATGTAACATGTATTCCTCTTAATTTACAAACTCATATTCACACACATTTTGAGTAAGTGCCAGGGTGCTAGATTCAGCAATGACGGTCCAGACTTTAGGCTACTGATAAAAAGGTTGATAGGTCACTTTATCAGTCATGTTAATAAAGGAATATAACACTATAGCTCAGTCTTATTTTTGAAGTATGCAGAAGATGTTTCTTATTGTAAATAAGAAATGAAGGAAGAAATAACAAACATGTATGTACAGATTATTTCAAAATCAGATTACAATACTTGATTTCAAAATCTTACAAGATTTTTAAAAAGTAAATTTTTAATTAGTAGTGATTTATTTTAATGTCTCATGATTCAATTAATTATGTTTTTTTTCAATGTCACTTTTTTACCAATACACCACAAAGCAATATATTTTTACTATTCCACATACTTTTTAATTGCTGATGTTAATGAAAGGCTTATTCTCACCTAAAATTTTAGATTTTATAGGTTTTATGCAAATAGGTATTTATCAAGGTAGATTTCTCTTTCCATAACAGTTTGTCTGTATTGAGATGCCTTAATACTCCCTTGGAGTATAAAGTGATCACCAAGGATGTTAAATACCAGGTCATATGCCTTGAGAATGCCCAGACTTGCATTTACTCTTTGCATAAAAAAGTATGTTTTGTCCCATTTGAGACTTCTGATATAACTCCCTCAGGGGAATCTAGTATTTGAGAATAACAAATTTGAACATTGTAGGTTATCCAAAATTTTATATGTAGTTTATGTACATTGACTTATTTTGAAACCATTTTTAAAGATAGTTAAAATAATATCAGTTTATGATAGAATATAAACTTTGGGTAAGCTCATTTTTTGTAAATTGGCACCTTAACAACCGCATGTAAATGTGTGAGATATGCGCTTGTAACCTCATGCATCAGCAATTTTGTCCAAAAATTCATCCGTAATAAACATAGAGGCAAAATCGTCTACATTTTCAGAGTTTTCTGGAAATTTTTTAACTTCTGGAGTTCCACAAAAGCTCTAATTGTTTCGTGGAGTGTCGGTGTCTCACCAGTCTATATTATCAATATCCCCGACAGAATCATCATCAGAATCACTCAAAACCATTCGCGTAACCCGAGGACCTCTTATAGCTTCTCTAATTATTTCAGATCTCTCTCAATATCACTAGGATCTTATGAAAAATTATTTAAACAAATCCAATCGGACCATAAAAAATATCATAGACACTTAAGATAAGATTTGAAAAGGGCTGAATCCAGATAAAATTTCAGTCATATAATTTTATAAATGAGATACAAACGTTCACGAAATCAACTCGTAGTTATGACACAAACCTTTTGAAGTAGCGTGAATTTATTTTAGAATGAACAAATGTCTTGATTTAGTCAGTAGATGTCATAGAGTTCGACTACTTATAAACCCGCGAAAACACGGGACCGGTCCTTAGCAGTTAGTTCAAATTACGGCGCAAACGCGAGACCGGTCATTAAAGTGTTGATGTTGGAATGAAGAAAAAAACATATATTTATTTTTGTATGTAAATAGTTTAATTTTATATTTTAATACTGTTGTACAGCAATATGTGTAGAAAACAAGCTCATGGATTGTGCTTAATAATAATTTAATTATTGAGTAAATTATTTGGCCCTATTTTTGGCAGCAATGAATGTGTTTTTCATAAGCATTGCCACTGTCATGGGACCCACTCCTCCAGGAACCGGGGTTATAGCACCGGCAACTTTAGATACTTCTGAAAGCATAAACAGTGATATTTAGGAACAAGAAACTGCAATAGTATTTACCTAGATAAAAGCTCTAAATACACAGAAGTTAGCAAACTAATAAAGGTGTTAACAGAATCAATAGTTGAAATGTGCTCGTGGATAAAATAATAAACTCGATAAACTAAAACAAAGGGTACTGTATATAATTACCTTCGAAGTCTACATCTCCCACAAATCTTTTTGCACCCGTGTCAGGGTGAGTTACTTTTGTCAAACCCACATCAATAATAGTAGCACCTGGTTTAACCATGTCAGCTTTAATTAAACCAGGTATACCTAAAAAAATGGTTAGGTATAAGAAGAAGAAAGGTAAATAATAAGTCTTGAATAGACTGAAAAGATTCAACTGACTCTCATTGCTTTAGATAGTGGAAAAACTTTAAAATAATGATTAAATCTGATAGATGCAGGTTATCAAGATATTACAAATTAGCTAAAGTCAAACAAAATTGAAACGAGCTACCATAACATTAAGTTCCCAAAAAAAGTTTTAAATCTTAAACTAGAATATTTGACCAATATTACTGTAGAATTTGATAAGCAAATTCACTCACATACACACACACACGCGCACACATACATAGATACAAACACATACGCAGTTTTATCTTGATTGTTATTTACATGAAGGCAAGGTGATCACTCTGGCGCTTCAGGGACCGGTCCAGGGTAATATTAAATTAATAATACAGTATAAAATCACTAATATTTATTTTCACCCCCCTCCATTGAGAATCGAACCCCCGGGTCCAGAGGTCCCGACCTCCAGCGCGGTAGCTAAACACGCTAACCATTACACCACGGAAGCGGACTATATTTAAATATAAACTTTCAATACATATTGCATGTATTAATCCGTATCTGCTCAGTATCAAGTAGTAAATTAGACAGTATATTTGTACCTGTTGCTGTAACAATAATGTCTGCATTACGACAATGCATGGTTAGCTGATCTCGAGGAGTGTAGCGATGGCAAATAGTGACTGTAGCATCCATTCCTAAACCAGACTCATGTCTTCCATCAGCATGGAGCAACATGGCGACTGGCAAACCTATATTTTTGGATCGGCTTACAACAACAGCATTTCGCCCAAAGGTTTCAATGTTGTTCCTAGAAATCATAATTTCCAATATTTTAAAGAACATTGATTTCAAAGAATTTAATAGAATAAAAATATTATCGTAACACACATCACAATGTCAGTAATACATTCTTAACCTGTTAATCGGGCGGGACGCATAAATACGTCCAACGCAAGTGATATCGGGTACGAGAAGGACATGAATACGTCCGTGATATATATGTTTATTATATTATATATATATATATATATATATATATATATATATATATATATATATATATATATATATATATATATATATATATATATGGACGTACATTTATCGAACAACAAAGGTATTAGTCATCCATAAATGTCTCGACATAAATTTAAGACACGGAGTGATCAGTATTCGCGCCCGTTACAAGTTGCGTAATTGGACAGTGGACCGCCCGGTTAACAGGTTAAAAAGAGGTTATCATTCAAATAATGGCGACTGCAACAGTCAGTTATACTATTACTATAATCACTCTTTTTTCCATTTACACTCATTGATAAGCAATATAAAATAAAAAGCGTACAAAAGAATAAAAGGAGAAGAAAAAGAAAACCTTTTGATGATCTCGATCACACCCGCTGGAGTGCACGGTATTAGGGTAGTCATATCCAAACACAGTTTTCCAACATTCGTAATATGAAAACCATCAACATCTTTTTCGGGTACCACAGCATTGCATGCAGTCCTTTCGTCAATAGATTCAGGTAAAGGCAACTGTACAAGAATTCCGTCTACAGTGTCATCATTGTTAAGCTCATTTACTTTTTTAATCAAATCTTCCTGAGAAATACTTGCATCAATGTTGAGTGTTTTGCTAATAATTCCTAGAAACATTACAGCTTATCAAAAATTATTATCTTCTTCTTCTTCTTTTTTTGTAGATCCTAGGGATCTGTTTGTGCCTCCGCATGTCGTTCTTGGGATGTTAACTCCCAACTGTTTTTCCATCTTTTCGGAGGTCTGTCTGGGGGTCTCATCAATTTATTATCAATTTGTTAAATGCATATCCCAAATAACATATCCACAAAAAAAAAACCTATTTGGAATCCAAATAACGTTTATATCAACAAAATGTAAAAAGAAAGCAATAAAAATGCACTTGCTAATGAACTCCACTGCATATGATAACAGTTATAACAAATTAATTTTTACTGTCAACTACAAGTACATAAGAAAGAAGTCATTTAAAAAAATATATTTAAGGACTGCATAAAATTAAATAAATTCCCATTATTTATTATTTATTTAGTATCAGTCGACTAATTTTTTTAATTAGATATTTATTGAGTTGGTGTCAAATGTATACAATGTGTGCAAGGAATTGATTTTCTGATGAATGTTGATAAAACTAATGTCATTGTTTTTGAAAGAGATGATGTGAGATGAGATGAGATTTGGATGTAAAATGATTACACAGGTAGATGATTTCGTTTACATATATGTTGTCTAGGGATGAAAAGATTGATAATGAAGTAGAAAGGAGAGTGAATGCTATGAACAGAGTGAATGCTGGGAACAGAGTGAATGGTGCACTGAATTCAGTTACAGCAAATAAAAACCTTTCGGCGAAAGTTAATCTGGCAGTGCAGAATGGAGTCCTGGTTCCAACCCTAATATATGAAAGTGAAGCATGGAGTTGGCAAAAGAAGGATGAAAGCAGAATAAATGCAGTCGCATAGCGTTCTCTCAGATTAATTTGCGACAAAACGATATATGATAGATGTTCGAATGGTAAAATAGGGAAAGAATGCAAGGCTAAGATATAAGCATTATAAATAAAATTAAGAAAGGTGTGTTGAGATTTTTTTGGGCTTGTGAATCGAACGAGTGAAGAAAGAATTGTAAAACAAATATGGTTGGTGATAGAAACAAAGGAAGACCGATGAAAACTTGCCATGATCAAGTTTTTCAAATAGTTAAAGGTGGTTAGTTCAGGAGTCAGAATAATCAGCGGGTATGTATGAGGAGATGGATGAATGTAGAAGAAGCAAAGATTGTTTGCAAAGATAGATTGGTGTGACTTTCTTTCTCTCTGCCTACCCCTGCGGAGTAGCGGCATGTTGGTTAATTAGTTTAGATATTTATTTGAAAAAAATGTATAAACCTAAGAATCTAAATTTTTTTATTATATTTAAATATCATTATAAGCACTTATAATATAAGATATGGATATTATATTATAAGATAAAAATGTTTTTAACTGAAAAATTCTTAAGAAAACTACAATTAAAATTCACTTGCCTTATAATTTTATAATTTCTCAGTTATTCAGTATATGCGTATTGGAATGATATGTTTATTTAAATAAAAAATAAATAGGACCTTATCCTACCAACAAATTGAGCGGCTTCCATCTTCTTTTGTACATAAATGGCACTTGCAGGATCATCTCCAACCAAAACACAGGTTAACTGTGGCCTCTTGTGGCCATTGGAGACCCAAATATCAATTTCATTTTTTAATTCAGTCTTCAACTGTGTAGCAAGTTTAGTTCCATCTAATATTTTTGCCATAATTCTAAAAATGTAATAGAAGTAATTGTATATGTATAAAGAACCAAAAATTGGTATATAATCAAGAACAATTTGAATTTGTATTTTATCAACAATATAAAAAAAGTTACTAAAGTGAAATAAATTTGTATGGCCTGTTTTTGTGTGTTTTTGAAGGTAGACAAATTTTAAATGGTAGCAGCTTTTTAAAGCCATCAGAATCACATGAAGTTTGGTGTACTAAAGTTGGGCTTCCAGATTTCTGAAATATTCAACCGGAACACCGAAATGCCCCCACCGTACAGTACAGTGAAATAAATGACAGTAATTATCCTAAATAATCCTTCACAGTTAATCATTTTTAGAATTTTTTGTCATCTAGAAAAAAATTTAATTAACGAAACCGTCTGGGACTCCAGGATCGTCAGAAAACCGGAACGTCTGGCAAGCCTAACTAAAGCTAGAAAAAAATCTGATTCATTATTTTATTTTACGGATAACAGTTTACGGATAAGTTATATTTGACATATAAAGTTAATTATAATAACACCAACATTTAACAAATAAAATAAATTATTATAACACCAACATTAAACATTTAAAGTAAATTATACTTGTACAAAAATGTAGGAATAAATATAATGCAAGTTAAGAAAAGAAAACTTGATTAGTTATTAATTTGGCAGTCTATCACTAAGCGTCAAAGAAATTATAAAAAGCAAAAATTTTGTATCACAACCACACCTTGGTTAAATATAAACTCTTGTTTACCTTGCATTTAATTTGGTACATCTGTCAGAAAAATTCCTCGACAACATACATGATAAAGTCTTAGGATTAATAATATATTTTAATGGAATCATATTTGATTTCTTTTTACCACAGTCGACGATTATATATTATTTTTTAAATTATTATACAAATTAGTGTAATGAATTTAATTAAGAGGGTAAATTTAAATTTGATTCATAGCATTCGGAGTAACAATTTTGAAAGTTACAAAACATATGTTTAGACCTGATTGATTGATTTAGTTAAACTAATTCATCATGAAAAGGATAATGTAAAGTTTGGACAATATTATAGTTAGTTATTGTCAATGTACATACCCTCGAATTTACAGTAACTTAACGAATTAAAACCACAATAGAAAAGTAATACAGTCTACTTTTAAAGGTAAACGAAAAAAATAATGAAAGGTTTGTTATGGATTAATTGTCATAAACGAATGAAAACCTGTTCAATCCAAATATGCATATGAATTTAAATTTACTGAAGTTTGACACATTCGCGAAGTTGACAGGAGTTCAAATATTTGTGAGAATAACCGGATATATTAATAAATTAATGATTCGATTATATTGTTACGAATGAATGTTTCCTTGATTCGATAATTATTATTACAATATTAGTACAATATAATTATTATTATTAAAGTTGATTGACATTAAATAGAATTCCTTATTTATTATAAATGTTATTGTACTGAATTATTGATATATCATACAGTTATGAATTATTTCTTCTAGTTTTAGATGGTTACAAATCAACAAATAAAAGCATTTTTAGATACAACCAGGGAGTTTTTTTCTCACAGACTGACAGTTTAGTAGTGTATATAGTTTTACTGTTAAATAAACTAAAAATATGGGGACTTTTTTTCATTCTTATTTTGATAGTTTATTTTTAAATCACATAGTTTGTTAAACGCACCGGCAGCACTAATAAGATTTTAAATGTTAGATTTGAGTAAATCGCGATGTATGGGAATTAAAATGATTTTTTTGAAGGATTCTTTTAATGTAATCGCTTCTCACCTACTTCATAACCGAGTATTTGTTAGATTGTTACGAACATCACTAAAAAATCCACGTGTGCGCGTTATATCTACAAATTTATCTGTAGAATTCCTGGGGAGCGCTACTGTCGCGCTAATTTTTTTTGACCATCTAGAGAAAATACAAAACGGGATTTCATTTTGTTGTTCCGACGAAAACCGTTCCACAGATAAGTTTGTGGAAGTGTACCCATGGCGCAGCAATAGCGCCCTGACGCTTTAACGGAAAATATTTGTATTATAATTGGGACTTTATTTGAATCGTTTTATTTTTCATCTCTCATAGAAATACTAATTACATTCAGTTGAATGCATATTTGTTTACCAACTAAAAATATTTTATACCGCATAATACAATTCATAAAAGTTTTGAAAATAATTATTAAAAACATTTTATTAAAATAACATCTTCCAAAATAGAAAACAATTTTAAAATTAACAATAAATATAATAAGAGTATTTAGGAAGAGAAAACATATGTTGATAGTTTTTATCATTATTTGTTGCGTGGCGGTGCAATGGATTCGGATTAAGTATCACGAAGTTTGGTGATAGATTTCAGTCCAGAGGGTCCTGTGATGAGCAGCAGAGGGGTAGAGTCCAACGTCTCCTGAAGAGTGCGTGTGCATCTTTAATTTAATAAGAAATCATACGATATTGTGTAACATTAAAACAGACACATACCTCAGAAGTTGACGACGAAAAAGTCATGAAAAATAGTAACTAATATTCTGTACCTTATAAATGTAAACGATTTCACACAATTCATTTATTATGAGAACAAAAACACTTAATAATTCATGTAAAAGACATAGGTACTCGCATATAGAGAATTTAGATGCAGGTACAAGGATGGATTAATAAAACAGTAATTGTTTTTTTTCTTCTTTTTTATTGCTTGTATTGAAGGACATTAAAAACAATGCATTTATTTCGTTTACATACACATTATACAAATAATTTTATATACTACTACTTATCAATATTCGCTCCCTATGTGGAGCATATGGAGTTCACGAACTGCCTTTAGGCAGCTTGTGAACTCCATGTGCTCCACATAGAGAGCGGATATTCCTGAGTTGCCTGTCGGCTGCCAGCTCCCTTGCATCCTACCAAGTCAGGTCCGCGTCCCGGAGTTTAGACGAGAACTGCCGACGGATTATCACCAGTGAACGTCCTGGGCGGCGGGGACCTGATGCCTTGTAAAAGAGGCGAGCTCGATAGCGACTCTCGGGAGGCATGCGAAGTACACGGTCTGGCCAACTGAATCGCTTTTCTTGGCGACAGTTGTGACTATGCGTCCTACGTCGTATTTCCAGGTTTTTCACGAAGTCCAACCACCGCACAGTGGGGTATATTAGCGATCTGGGCGGCCAAAAGTCACTTTTAAAAACATTGTCGCAGGTGTATGAAAAATATATCGACATGAAATAGAGTATTTTGTTGATGACATGCAATAATTGTATCCCCCCCACGCACATCTCACGTGTCTAATGGTCAGTCGCAAAGTTGTTGTTATTGTGAGTGCACGTGTTTCTCTTTCGCTGTTTGTTTAGTACGCAAACATTTCAGTGATTATTATAATTTTTTTGTATTACACGTATACAATTTAATAATGGATTGTGATGAAGCAGGTAAGATAGTGTATTGTACATAGATTTAAGTTGCAATAGCTAACATATTTACTAAAAAAAACTAATTTAAATAAGTGCCTTTAAATAGATTTTTCCTTCATTTTTTTTTTAAATAAAGGATATTAAGTTGTGCTTCCGAGTGGTATCCGGCTATAATTTTGATTGTATCAAATAGCTTAGCCCTCTTTCTTTATATGAATTGAAAATTTTTTTGCAGAATTTTGCTCTTTTGCAAGAAATCGCTCTTTTAAGATGAGTCAGCACAATAATAAAAACTGAACTACGTACAGTTTTTTATCTTTAAATTGTTACATTTTTATTTTAGGACCAGTAGATATTAGAATAATGACTAGAAAACAGTTATTATTATCATGCAGCAACAAAATGCTAATAAAATTAATGAAAAATTAGAATGCTTGCAAAAGTACCTTTTACAATTAGATAATTTTTCTGACGAGTGTGCAATGAAAATTAAAAACTATTTTTCGCATTTCAAGTCTGAAATGAAACGAAGATAGATTAATGCACTCAGAAAGGAGGAAACTTTCTTGATAAAAAATGAAAATTGGCTTGACGGAACTTTTACAATTCCTTGGGTAATGAATCGACCAGGACGACCATTAAAGTCGTTTGGTGAATCAAGTCAGAGAAGCAAAAGAAGGAAAACTGAAGATTTGCGCAAACATATTGAATTAGATGTGCTCACCCATGCTACTCGGTCAAAGTTAGGAGAAAGCGGGATGAGAGATGCTTCTTTGGTGTTGAAAGAAATTATCTGTACACCTAAGCGTGCTACCAAATATAAGAAAGCGTATTCTCGTTGCCAGCAAAAAAAATACCCGGATAACGCAATTGACTCCATCACAGGCTTTATCTATTTTTGTTGAAGCCGATCTTTCGAGAAGGCAATATGATATAGTAAGGAGTTCTCATAAAAAACTATACCCGTGTTACAGTATCTTACAAAAAGCAAAACTCGAGTGTTACCCTGCTAAGAAAGCTTACAGAGTAACTGAAACTTGTGCCGAAGTAAACCTATAGAGTTTAATGGATCACACTACCACGCGACTATTGACACATTTAGAAGAATGTTTACAAAATTTAAATAAAAAAGAAAGAGAAACATTAGTTTAAATGTGCAAGTGGGGTTGTGATGGAGCACAACAAGCTCAATATAAACAAACGTTTTTAAATGATGCAGACTCCGATGCAAACATATTTCAGAGTTCGTTAGTGCCCCTACAACTTATTTGTTCCTTGAATAATAAGGTTATTTGGCAAAACCCAATTCCTTCTTCACCACGTTATTGTCGTCCAATAAGAATACGATTTATAAAGGAAACAAAAAAAATAACAAATGAAGAAATCGCTTATATTAAAAGCGGAAGAAGAACTGTGTCCGGACGAGGAACCATGGCCATCTTTCTCGGACTAATATTTTTTAAATTATTTACTACGATTTGCATTTATTAAAAAATTTTTTTTTTTTTTTTACTGATAAGTAAAAAATATCTCCATATAATACAATGAATTAGTCAAAAGGCATATTTGGAATCGATTTAGAACGAAAAATAATATTGGCCGCCCAGATCGCCAATATACCCCACTGTGCACCGCAAGCCTATAATTTTTGGCAGGCATCTATTCTCAAAGCTGAGTCTACGGCTGCTCTGGGCCATTGTTAGGTGTCATGTCTCACAGCCTATTTTATATAATTTGGGCAATTTTGATTCCCCTATCAGAAGAATTTCATTTGTCAGAATCGCGATTGTTTTTTATTTCTCTAGGACAGAACGCCAAAGGAGAGAAACTTATATAGATAAGTATATCTTACAATAGATGTAAATATAGTAAAACCTCGTTTCACACTATTCCAGGAGTTGACAAAAAACGATGAATAATCGAGGAAAGTTTTAAAGAAAGCAAAAGAAATATAAAAAATGGAGTTAACAGTTTCTAATAGCATTATAACATGTCTTTTTTTTCAGCCAATTTAATTGCATTTTCTCATATCTGATAAATAAAATAACTTCAATTTAGTGCACCAAGATAAAACGTAAGGAAATTAAAGTCGTCATATTTTTCCACGTTTTTTTGAAAATATAATGTAATATCACTAACTGATCTCGCACTACCAAGGTACCGCCACCCATTTTTCTTAGCAAATAAATAAATGTTTAGAAAATAACCATTTTCAGGGCTTTTTTCATGTAACGCGGTGGAACGGTGTTCCGGCACCTTTTTTCACGGATATATATTTTTTAATTTTCCAAATCAAATTAGACGAAATACTGTTTGTGCTTTCATAATTACAATCTTTATTTACAAAATTTCTCAAAATAATAAAATATGGTATTGTAATGAATATTTAAATGATATTTCAATGTATTTTTTGTAAAAAGCTTGACATGAAGTGGGTTCTAGGACATTTTAAGTTTAAAAAAAGCGCTAACTATTCTACATAATTCTACTTTAAAGGCGGTTAACAAGGCTATTTACGATGGCATACCGACTTACATTGCATTTGAAGTCAATAACTGACTTCAAATACAATATAAGTCGGTATTGCCATGGTATAAATTGATTTCACGTCAGTATAGCGCTGTTGCGTCAGTGCCGACTTAAATATTGTCGACTGATGACTACATGATGATGTAGGTGTAAACAGCGTAAGTCAGTGTTTTATTTTTTTATCTAACATTGGGTGTTTGTTGCTGGTATCTACACCCACCTAGTAACGTAGCACGTGTTGTTATTGGGTTTATTATTGTACCTACAACTTATAACGTGCCCTTATGTCGTCGAAAGACAAAACAGTTTCTCGAAACTTCTCGTTACTACTAACCAACTGTACCTAAAAAATAACTAACTAACCATCACGCCAAAAAAAGTTCAATAATCTCCTAACTAGCTAACTACTAACTAATCATCGCGCCGCTTCTCCGCAGGGGTAGGCAGAGAAAATATTACGACACACACACCACTCTGTCTTTGCAAGCATTATTAGCCACATCCAAGTTCATGCATTTCCTCATACATACCCGCCGATTATTTCGACTCCTAACCTGACCGCTTTTAAGTATTTGACATACCTACTCGTGCTTCTGCTTTTTTCTCGGTCTTCCTCTGCTTCTTTTCCAACTACATTCGCCTCATAAATTTGTTTTACCGTTCTTTCCTCACTCATGTCCCAACTATCTCAACACACCTTTCTTAATTTTATCGATAATGCTTATATCAGCTTTGCTTGCCACCCTTATTTCACCATTCGAACATGTATCATACATCGTTTTGCCACACATTCATCTGAGAGATTGCATTTCGACTGCATTCCGTTTACTTTCATCCCTTTTTGGAACTAACTCTTGCTTCACTTCCATACACATTAGGTACTAGGTAGGTATCAAGGCAAATGCCTAAAAAATCATTAATAAAATATTTTTTTACTAAATAATTTAGTATTATTCTGTATGTACCGATTGATGTGGTGTCCTTGTGGCTTCGGGTTACTTCGAGAGAGCGCTGCAACGGAGATCTGCGGCAGGGTGCTGACGGTTAGCGGTGAGGGAGAAGAGGGCGGAACAGGAAATCTCTCGTTACTAACCTGTATTATTTAAAAAAGGAAACTTCAAAATATATTTTTATGTGTATAAATATATATATATATATATATATATATATATATATATATATATATATATATATATATATATATATATATATATATATATATATATATATATATATATATATATATATATATATACATATACATATATATATATATATATATATATATATATATATATATATATATATATTTATATATATATGTATATATATATATATATATATATATATATATATATATATATATATATATATATATATATATATATATATATATATATATATATATATATATATACACAGTGAAACCTCTATCTATCGTTTTTAAAGGGACCTATTGAAATAAACTATGAATGCGGGAAAACAATGAATGCAAGATTAAGAGGTCGATACACAAGGAGATACGATCGAGTAATGATACCGTCCTCCCAATCTGCATTACCTACCAATGGTTACCATTCTAAGAAGAATACAAGTTTTAGAAGCAAATAAATGTACTTCTTTAAAAAAATACATAGCTGAAGAGAACCAAAAAAAATTAAGTTTTCTGCATTGTAAATAATCTATGATCGACATTGGTTTTTTCACTGTTTTATTTCCATAAGTCAACAGTTTGTTTTCAGCTTTGTATATATATATATATATATATATATATATATATATATATATATATATATATATATATATATATATATATATATTGTATATATATATATATATATATATATATATATATATATATATATATATATATATATATATATATATATATATATATATATATATATATATATATATATATATATATATATATATATATATATATATATATATATATATATATATATATATATATATATATATATATATATTTGCATAAGTTATTGAATGTGCGTAGTAGATATTTTTTAATCTCTCAAATAGTGTGCATGCTTCCGAAAATTAAGGTAGGCAGAGGCTCCTCTTCATCAATATCGACCTCTTCTGTTGTATCACGCAGTAATATGTATTTATTTAATATGACCCTGGACTGGTCCCTGAAGCGCGGGGACCAGTCCAGGGTCAGTTTGACAGTAAACAGTATACAAATTCGGTACGGCCGTTAATGAAGGAAAAGAAAAAGAAAAAAGAGGTCCGTTATAACAAGGTTTTACTGTTCTTAAATATTATAAAACTTTGCATCGAAAATATTTCGTCTTTGTCATTTCGAACCAATAAAATACTTAAGAGAAAACATATGATTTTATCATGAAGTATACATGTAATATAATATGTACAAATTAGCTCCGGCCGTTAATAAAGGGAAAAAGGGGTCTGTTATAACAAGGTTTTACTGTACTTAAATATTATATAACTTACCATCGAAAATATTTAGTCTTTGTCAATTTCGAACCAATAAAATACTTAAAAAGAGAAAATATATTTATATATAAAAATATTATAGATAAAATATATTATAGATAAAATATATAAAAATATTTTATCATAAATTATACATATAATATAGTATGTACATATTTGCTACGGCCGTTAATAAATGAAAAAAATAAAGACGTAAACAGGTCCGTTATAACGAGGTTTTACTGTACTAAAATATTATACAACTTACCATCGAAAATAATTCGTCTTTGTCATTAGTGTGAGCCTCTCTCACGGATACCAAAGGGGGGAGGGTAGATAGTGAGAGGTAACAAGGCAGTTTAGTACCTCCTCCGAATCTTCCCGACACTCCTCCTTGCCCGCGCGCATTGTCCTGCAAGGCGCGAGCTCCGCCCACCGCGGGAACACGATACACCAGTGGATTTGACTGCAATAACAGTAATAAATCAAATCAATTCAAGTCATTTTATTAAATAATTTATATATATTTACAACACTTTGAATGCGTCCAAATACTTGTTCACAATTTTGAATCATCTCCAATGAGGAGTTAGTTTTTTAATTTTTTTTTTTGATATCTCAACATATTGAGGATACCAAAATTCTTCAGAAAAAAATTAATGCCCATTACATGTAAATCTTAAAAAAAATATATAAAAATAAGAAAAATACTATTTTACCATTAATAAAATAAAACATTAAACCTCGAGTGTAAGTCCCTCTCCAAGCTCAAGAGCTCAGTGTCTTTTTTGGAGACGCACAGCGAATATAAAACTATAAGTCGTCCATATGTTTAAATGTATAGAAATTGTATCAAATTGTAAAAAAAACATGTAAATATATTAAAACCACCTAAATATTTTTTTTCTAGATGCGTATCCAGTACGTACCAAATATTTTTGGCACATATATTTTTTCTCGTGCGCGTACGTGATACGGGTTAGTCCAGAATGGTGCAGAAAAAACGGGCGTATCACGTACGGTCGTATGTGAAGTTGGGTCAAAAAAATGTACATAACCGACCAGCGACTCTTGTTGCGAGCGTCGCCGCACTTCCGTCGGAAAGTGGTCCGCGAAGCCGTCCCTCGAGAAGTAGGCGTGCCGCAGGAGCTGCGCGCAGCGGGGCCGGCGCGCCGGGGCCGCGCGCAGCATGGCGCCCAGCAGCGCGCCGAGGGGACCCCGCGCGCCCCGTGCGCCCGGCGCGCCCGCGCCGCACGCTGCGCCCCGCGCGCCACGCGCGCCGGCCGGCAGCCGCGCCTGCTGCTGCGGGGTCAGCTTGCCTGCAGAGCCATATTCTCAAATATCTATTGAAACGATCCTCCCAGAGATGATGAAGAAAAAGATGTAGACCACTTTGTGAAAAAAAGTTATGACCTATGCATCAGTGAAAGCATGGAATTAGTGAAAATTTTCTTTAAATATTCTCAAATATCTATTCAAATAATCTTCACATTAGAAAAATATGTACCTGAAAGCTACAGTACATTTTGAAAATTAGAAAAAAATACGAACCATGCATCAGTGAAAAGATGGAATTAGTGAAAAATTTCTTTAAATATTCTCGAAAATCTATTGAAAGAATCATCATTTAAGAAAAAGATAAACCTTTAAGCTACAGTCCATTTTGAAGAGAAAAAAAATGCGACTCATGCATCAGTGAAAACAAGGGGGCAAGGGGGATTGCCACCCCCCTGGATTTATTTAAAATAGTAAATAATGTTACTTCCATTTATGTGTTAATAAAAAAATTGTTGCTACAGTATGCCCTTCATTACTACAATATTCTGTCCGTTCGTTCGCCGTACAAGTACGCTACAGTAAATTAAAACTACATTAAAACATTACTTAAAATATTTTGACCCCCCCTAGAAAATTTTCTGCGGGCGCCCATGGTAAATGGTTGGAACGCTCTTGAAGGGTTTAACGATAAGTGCCGGTCGTTCATGGTGCCTTACCTAATAGCTTGACGATCAAGTGAAGCTGGTCGATGTCCGACTTCCCTGGGAAGAGCGGAGTGCCTGACGTCATTTCGGCCAGCACGCAGCCCACGGCCCACACGTCCACCTCTGCACCATACCTGCGCAGCGCATGCAAGTGTGACAGATACGAGGGATACTTACATAGTGAATCATTTTCACTCATGAATTACATGAAATTATAGTAACTTTAAACATAAAGAGTAAATCCACTCACAAGTAGGCATAGGCTATGAAACTTATGAAGTTGAAGCCTGAGTAGGGACATGATAAACGGTGTTGCATAAGCCGTAGCTAGATTTCAGAGTCACTTGGACGTCAGGTAATAGGCATAGTGATTTTAAGAAGAAAACCATATCTCGACAACGGATTACTTTAGAGAAAAGTGATCTCTCATGATGGTGTTTTTTAGCTAATAAATTAATATGAAAAATCGCAAGACTATCGGTACGATACTTATTGAAATCTGTGGATAAATAAGGGATATGAAGTTTTAAGCTTTAGATATTTTAATAAAACGAAAAACGGACACCGATACACGTCATCAAATTTTACGTCATCGGGTACGTAATGGGGAGTATTCCTTTATTACCTGTTTTAAAGGGCTGTAATAGTAGTAGCGTGGATTCGTTTCTGTGACATCATTCGTTACCAACTTACGAAAACAACGTTTTTACGAAGGCGAATTTTGCAAAAGAAAATGATGAATTAAAATATTGATTATATCGGCTGTTATAAACACAAAACGAGTCTTAAACAGTCTCTGATAGGCTGAGTATGTTAAATTAGATATTCCTTCCGAGGGATAATACCCTATTACCTACTCTAAAGTGATAGTCGACGTCAGGGGGACCTGATATGATACGAACAGAAGGAGATACGTAGGTCTTTGATGATGATTTAAAAGTGAAAAGCACCTAGTTTCGCCGAGCAGCAGTTCGGGGGCGCGGTACCAGCGCGTGGCTACGTAGTGCGTGTAGGGCTCCGGGGGCAGGGCCGTGGTGCGCGCGAACCCGAAGTCGCACAGCTTCACCACGCCCAGGCGGGACAAGAGCACGTTTTCCGGCTTCACGTCGCGGTGGATAATCTGTAATCGTTGTTATACATACTACAGTAATACTTTATAGCACCTCACAAGGGCCCAGAGCAGCCGTGTACCAATAGGTGTCTGGGAATTGTGCGGTGGTTTGATTTTGTGAGGAATTAAGAGATAAGGCGTAGGATGCGGCAAATCTTTGTCACAGTTGTGACCAAGATTTTTGTGACAATGACTTTTCTTGACGACAGTTGTCATCAAGAAAAGGCGATTCAGTTGGCTTGGCCATGTACTCCGCATGCCTCCCGTGAGCCTTAATAAAGCTTGCCTCTTTTACAAGGCATCGGGTTCGCGCCGCCCAGGATGTCCACTGCTGACAATTCATCGGCAGTTCTCGTCAGAACTTCGGGACGCGGATCTGACTTGGGAGGATGCAAAGGAGCTGGCAACCGACAGAAAAGCCTGGAGACAGTTTGTGGACTACATATGCTCCACTTAGGGAGCGGATAAGGTTTAATTAACGTTGAGATGGGTACCGGGTTATCGGAGGGAATGTTATAAGGGGTTAATGACTAAAATAAGTCATTATCAAATAAAATACAAGTTAAAAACATTGACTCCCTTTTAACTGTGGTTCTTAACCGTGTTGGAGGTACCGAGCCTCACCAGAAATCAATAAATAATATAAAACTTATTATTTGTGAATGTTGATTTGAAATAGAGGGTGACTGCATTACCAAATAAATACAAGAACAATGTTATACCATTTATTTTATTTTATTCTTATTTATATTTATTGAAGTGTATATTTGTAATCAATAATATTACACGTTGTGCATATGTTTAATAAATGAATCATGAAAACTGTTTCTTATCGTCTAGTCCCAACGAACTATCTATCGTATAAGCGCCCTTGAGGTAGTATTTTACGAAAATGGCGCTTTATAAATTATCCAAAATTATTATTTATTAGGCTGGTGCGGCTTACATTATTAGCGTGGATGTGCGCCAGCGCCCTCAGGAGCTGGAAGGTGATGTGGCGGACCTGCGTGTCGGGTAACCCGGTGACAGTTCTCTCCAGTTCCTGCAGCAGGGTCTTCTCCACGAACTCGAACACCATGTACATGCGCCGCCTGCGTCGGAACACCTCTATAATACTCACGACGTTTTCGTGGTGGATTTTCTTAAGAAAAAAAACGCAATATTCATGTGAGATATAGATATCCATGTACAGGCACATTAATTTGCTATTTTTTTATACGTGTAGGTCCAGCGCTTGTACACTACACGGAATTTTTACGTCCATTTTTAATTTTTTTTTTAATAAAAGCGACTACGACAGTTAAACGTGATCGAATTTACGCGCACCGTGATCACGCACCGATCCGAAGAAAGACTGCCAAAAGTACAAGCCAATCCAAGCCAATCATCCGTTTTATCATGCTTACCGGACTGCCGAACAGTAAAATTCCGTGTAGTACACAAGCGCCTATATCTATGCTATGTAAAAATTAGTAAGTCAAGCAACTTACAACGTTTTGATTGTGTCCAAATACTTGTTTACAAATCTGTACAAATGCTAAATGTCTCGTACACGTTACCTTCAGCATCCTGATCTCTCTCAGCGCCATCTTCCTGACAGTGGCATCCTCCTCCGTCTCCAGGAACTTCTTGATAGCCACGAGCTGTCCCGTGCCCACGTGGCGACACTTCATCACGACACCGTACGATCCTTCGCCCACCACGGATATCTTCTCATAATTCTCCATCCCCTCAATTAATCACTTTATATCCCAAGACACCATTCATCGTGTATATTCAAGATGATTTTTGCCCTTCAATATTGTAATACTGACAAATAAGTAACAAATGAATCTGTTTTGAAATTTAGATTGTTTTAAATCAATTTCAAATTTAAAGTTAGCGGTTTGACATGTCGCTCACTCCTTTCAAGAACGTCATAAATAAAAAAAAAACTTGATTTTTCAGGAGAACGTTTTTAAACTTTAAAAATATAATATAATTTTTTAAAAATAAATATCAAGCCACTTATTGAACTTTTTAGTGTGCAATAGATCTTTTTAGTTTAAACCTGAAGGCTTTTTCTTCATTTGAAAAATAACTACATTATTTGTAAAAAAAATAATTAAAAATACCTTTTCTTAAAAATGCGAAAACAACACCTTCTGCCCTGTAGCGGGTAAATATTAATTTATAAATATGCCTCTTTTGCTGGGATATAGTACATTTTCTGGGCATTCCGAAAACATGCATAACTAAAAATTGACGATTTTTGATTTATGACGTTCTTGAAAGGAGTGAGCGATGTGTAGGCGATTGTGTAGATAGAACAATAGTACTGGCGGATAGGTTAATAATCTCCACTATACTTTTTACATTCCTTTTGGCGATCCTCCAATATTTTTTAAATCGTTTCCACTTTCCGTTCATTAGTGATCCAACTGGATGACCAGGCAGGTCGTCATCTTCTATGCTCCCTCTGCCCTTCTCGAATCCAATGGATCACTTTTCGAGTGTGGCGTTCCATCCTTTCTGCCTACCCCTGCGGGAAACGGCATGATGGTAGTAGTAGTATGCTCCCTCTGCCCTTCTTGAATCCAATGGATCACTTTTCGAGTGTGGCGTTCCATCCTTTCTGCCTACCCCTGCGGGAAACGGCATGATGGTAGTAGTAGTATGCTCCCTCTGCCCTTCTTGAATCCAATGGATCACTTTTCGAGTGTGGCGTTCCATCCTTTCTGCCTACCCCTGCGGGAAACGGCATGATGGTAGTAGGTAATAAAGGAGTAGATCCCTAAACCTCCGACATCTTTTCGTAAGGAAATTAATAACGGCGCGCGGCGCGGTACTCGAGTTTATGACAGCGCGATATGACTCATCTTGCTTGTGTTTCAGCTACACAATGATTAGTGATACGATTTTTCCTGGAATTACCTAACGTCAAATGACTACCATAGCTACAGCTCATGCAACATCGCTTATCATGTTCATACTTAGGCTCCAACTTTATAAGTTTTATAGCCTATTTCTAATTTTGAGTTATTACTACGCTTTATGATTAATTATTTAATTGAAATTTAAAAAAAAATATTTGCGTTTTTATTAATGACACAAATATTTCAATTTCATACTATTTCTGTGAGTCTCATTTTAATAATGAGCCGCTTAGCTCATTATTAGAAAGAGGTATCAATTTGTGGTAGTGTGGGTTCGAACCGAGAAACTCTGACTTAAGTGTCCGCGACACTAACCACGGGACCACAACCCGACACTAAGGTTAGTATAATTTAATTCTTGAGTGAATTGTAGGCAAAATCACTCGCTATTTCGTTAAAGGTATTAATCGAGATTAATCTATTAAGATTATACAATTCAGTGATTCTTAGCTAGCAATGAAGTTACTTAGGTGTATAATTAGTGATGTGTTTGTTAAAATTCGGTATTAATACTACGTACGATACTTCGAGGTAATTTACTATTCATTCCGTTATTGTTTTTACTTACTTTAAAAAAAATATTACGTCATCTTTCATATTAAAACCGAGAATAACTATCATATACAAACGCCTCTCGTAGTACATTACTTCGAACTTTTGCACTTAAATCCATATATTTCCCTCTATCACATCGTTAAAACGATGAAGATAATATAATTATGTATGCGACAAAGTAATGCTTATAAAAAGCGTTCACATTATGCATATCTTTATACCGAGTTGTATAATGACATTCTAGAATTGTGGAATCATATTGCTCGACATATGCGTTGATGTTTATCTAAATAAAATTCATGGAACTTAGAAATTTAAGCTGCAATTTGAAATGCGACTCATTCGAGTGTTGCATTACTAAGTTATATAATATTATAGTATGCACTAAAAATAGTAATGAAATTATCCTGACTTTGGTAATATACTAAATGTATTTTTTTTCTTTCATACTCACACGGATCTGCGATGCGAAGTGATGGGGCTAGTAAACAAGGCTGCAGCCATCTCAGGATGCCTGAAAAATTATATATGGAAAATCCTGAGATGAAGATCGGCAGCAAAATCGAGATTTACAAAACTCGTGTCCGACGCACCATGACGTATGGGATCGAAAGTAGAGCGGATACCGTTGGCACAAAAACGCACTTGAAGACTCTAAGAGCAAATCAGGCAAGAGTCTTCAAGATTAGAATAAGAAACGCCAGGATCAGGGAAATATGCGAGATCGAAGATGTCTTTAGGTGGGGAAGGCATCGAAGGATACAATGGTATGCGCATGTGAGGAGAATGGAACCATCCAAACTCCCCTTCATTGCACTGTACGACCAACCCCATGGTAGACAACTCTCGGGCAGACCACCAAAGAGATGGATCGATAGCTGGGAATCCCTCTTAAAAACAGGCCACAAGGCCTACAACAAGATGAAGAAGGAGAGGAAGATATATTTTTGGTACCCAATATTTATATATATATTTTAATTTATATATATATATATATATATATATATATATATATATATATATATATATATATATATATATATATATATATATATATATATATATATATATATATATATATATATATATATATATATATATATATATATATATATATATATATATATACGTCCGTCCTTAAGAATCTAATATATGTTGCTAACAAAACTAGAAATATTTGGGAATAGATTTAAATTTAAATAAAAAATAATTAAATAATATATATAAAAAAGATATTAAATAACCAAAAAAAGCCTTTTATACACGCGGAACAAAAAAATGTATCATATTATAGATATCCTTAAATGAGTACATTAAATAAATATTCAGCATAAGTTCCTCTCCAAGCACAATAGCTTATTCTCTTTTTTGAAGAAGCACAGTGTAACTAGAATATGATATATTATTAGTATTGAATAGAAATATCTAGTTAATAAACAATATATATATATATATATATATATAT
Source organism: Brachycentrus maculatus (assembly GCF_059751285.1). Classification (NCBI taxonomy): domain Eukaryota; kingdom Metazoa; phylum Arthropoda; class Insecta; order Trichoptera; family Brachycentridae; genus Brachycentrus; species Brachycentrus maculatus. The sequence goes on along the minus strand of NW_028281075.1, from coordinate 295,810 downwards.
ATATATATATATATATATATATATATATATATATATATATATATATATATATATATATATATATATATATATATATATATATATATATATATATATATATATATATATATATATATATATATATATATATATATATATATATATATATATATGTTCGCTACATTTTTTAGTAATTTGAGGCTTTCATATTAAGCGTCTAGTTATCAAGGGATAAAACTGAAACCAGACTCGTGCACTCGTGGAAAGAACTTAAATTTGATTTGATTTTTTATTGCAAATAGTTAGTTAGTCGAGCGCGAGATGTTATGTAAAATAAAACCTTATAGCACTGTCGAAGGTCACAAATGTTGTAAAAAAGCTCCTTTTGACGAAATGTAAAAATAACGACGCGTCTGCGAAATGACGCGTGCATAAAAAATATTAGGTCCAATGCAGCCGGTGATTTAGTAAAGTGGCAGCAATAATTTACCTCCAAGTTTCACACTTATTGACAGGTCTCTCTGCGCTCGCAGCCTCACTGCCAAACAAAGGTTAAACCCGATTTGACTCACATTTAAACTTGTGTACCATTTGCAAACGTTCGTTAGGTTTATTTATCCAGAATAAACAATCTAGCAAAAAAAACTAGGATTTATTTCTCTCTCCCTTGGAAGTGTAAGAAAGTTAAGTGGACGATAATTGACGTATTTATTATTTCTGGTGTTTTTTTTAAATATTATAACCTTTTAAACGAAATATTTATGATTTCATTAATTGATTCGGCAGTCTAATCCTAAAAATGTATCCATTTTTACTAAGTAAATTACGGTGTTTGAAAATGATGCGGAATGTATCGAAAAACGTGTCACAGAAGATTTTAAGAAATAGTGGTATTTACTAAGTAAAACATTAATTAAAAATAGAATATTTATGTTTAAGAAAACAGCATAGTGAAAGCAGGCTGAATGCAGTCGGAATGCGATCCCTCAGACGAACGTGTGGCAAAACGATGTTTGATAGATGTTTGAATGATGAAATAAGGAAAGAATGCAAGGCTGAGATATGCATTATGGATAAAATTAAGAAAGGTGTGTTGAGATGGTTTGGACACGTGGAACGTACGAGTGAAGAAAGAACGGTTAAAAAAATTTATGAGGTGAATGTAATTGGAAATAGAAGCAGAGGGAGATCGAGGAAAACTTGGGACAATCAAGTATGTCAAATAATTGATAGCGGTCAGGAGTTGTAATAATCATCGGGTATGTATGAGGAGATGCATGAATGTGGAAGAAGCGAAGAATGTTTGCAACGACAGAGTGGTGTGGTGTTCTATTCTCCCTGCCTACCCCTGCGGGGAAGCGACGTGACGGTTAGTTATTAAGTTACATAGTTTTTTTCAGTGGCAAAATATTTTTCTAATCGACAAATTGGGAAAAAACCTTTTTCAGCCAACTAAATTAGATTTTGCAATGGTAAGGTTCGAATTTCGCAATTTATACGTATTATAAATACGTCACACCGAATCCGTGATATGAATCTATTTCGAAAGTAGGTATTTATTTAATTAGAATGTAACTTTAACTTAATTTCATTCAAACCCTTATCCGCATCCCAATGATGCATTGGGCACTGCATCATATAAACGCAGTGTTATATTGATTGTAAACACATGAAGGAATGGTGATCAGCCCTCCGCTTCAGGTACCAGTCCAGGGTAAAATTGAATAAATATTACAGTGAAAAAATCACTTATATTTATTTGACCCCCCTGGAAATCGAACTCGGGACCTCCAGAACGGTAGCCGAGCATGCAGATCATTACACGGCGGACATTAAAATAACAATAATAATTTATTGTAAAATTTATTTATTGTGAGTCGTTATAATCGTCGGGTATGTATGAGGAGATGCATGAACGTAGAAGAGGCGAAGAATGTTTGCAAAGACAGAGTGGTGTGGCGTTCGATTCTCTCTGCCTACCCCTGCGGGGAAGCGGCTTGATGGTTAGTTTTTTTATTTTTTTTATTTTTTTATTTATTTATTTTCATTATACATAGATACATTCAATATACATATTCATTTCATATACACATTTATTATACGTATTACGGCTCTTTAGGCATGGCCTGTGTTGAGCCGAATACTAACATGGTAATACATAGTTTATATATATATATATATATTTTTTTTTTTTTAATTTTTAAAATATTTTTTTATTATTTAATGATTAGATTATAAACATAACATACAGGAGATACAAAAATAATTTATAGTTTAAGGTTTTTCAATGTGATAATTACACCTGGACTTTAATTAATTCTCTTTCTACCTTGTCCCTTCCAATGTTAAGTAACCATCGACGGACACTGTTCTTAAAGACCTGATCACTCCTGGAAATCTTAATGGTTTCGGTCAGCAAATTAAATATTTTTGGAGCAAGGAATGAAAATTTTTTTTGGGCAAAACTTGTTTTAATGGCTGGGCCAATGTAGTTTTTATTTAATGCTGCCCTTTAATTAATGTAGTTTAAGTTAGTTAGTTAGTTATTTATTGTACGAGGTATTTTATACGTCGATCGAAGCGGATTTCTACATACGGAGCGCGAACCGTTGCAGGCTCGGAGCGCATAAAATTATCTCGCCTCTTCGAATCTATTTTTTACAAATCCAAATTGAATAAATCTATTCTGAGAGCTTCGAGTTCAGAACGCAGTATTATTTGTGAAATCCTATCGTCCGTACAAAATAATTTAGTCTTAGGTCATTCTCTCGAGTCTACGTGCTTAAGTTAAAATACCTACCCATTGTTAAAAAATCAACGGTTCTGTTGTTTGCGACTCGAGACATTAATACGTTTCTCAAGTTGTTAGTCAAAATAATAATAATGTTATTGTATATTTTTATCGCATTGAGTTATGAGATTAGACCGGCACAGCCACCAGTGCTCAAACTATGTCGCGTTTCGAATTTCGCTAAATAAACACCTCACGAAGTCTGCCATTTGCAGCCAGGGGCGGAGTACCTTTTTTTATCATTTCCTTAGCTTATTTTCCAAGGCAGTTTATATAGTGGTTCTTTACAAGGCAAACTGATTTTATTTGACATTTTTTATTATCTTTTCCGTTTTTAATTAAAATGGTGCGAAGGTACTGAAATAGATAGATTAGTGTTATACTGTTGCAAATTACACGAAGGAAACATTATTCAGGTTTAAAATATCAATATGAATAGCAATATATTGAATATTTACATTATAGTTAATATGTCCACCTCAGTAGTGCAGGGGCTGTCGCATTTAGCTATGCTGCATTTTTTTTAGGAAAGTACCCAAAATTGAGTGATACATCTATACACTGCTTGATATACCATTCACAATTTATAAATAAAATCTATTGTTAATTACTCTAACTCTTATTTGCCTTGCGTCATAAGATAAATGATCGAGTAAACACTATATCTATTCGATGCAGTGCCCTATGCACCGATGGGTGCGGACGATCAGTGATAGATATTAGTAGACAGTTAGTTTGGTTAGTCGGCTAGATTCAAGTGCCAGCCCAGCGGTGGCCAGACACCTCCACAGCAGTCAGACACTAAGACATTTTAAAGCACTCACAAAGAATATTCAATCATTACAACAATTTTCCATCCACATTCTAGAACGGACCCCTTTCATAAATAGCGTAATATTCCTGACAACAATCAAATACTATTTTTAAAATCGAAATACAATTCTAACAAACGCACAACCAATCACAAAGCTGTAGACATGACACAGAAAGACGACAACACATTGCAGAAGCCTAACAAATAAAATCCAAAATACCCCTGTATACACCACGAATACACACATATATTGAGATTTATTAAGATTTTTAAAAGTTGGCTGCTTGATATTCTCTTTTGGTATTATTCTAGGGAAACACTCCTTCCGAGCATCTGAAAAAACCTTTAGGGCAAGATTCATTAGATCAATTGTCCCATCTCTGCATTATACCAAGATATTCCTGAATACTAATATGGTATCGAATCCAAATTGATATGACTGACCAAATTCGAGTAAATTTACATCCACACCCAAGGATACAATCCTGCAAGATACAGTTATCTACTCCTGAATGAGGGCCTATTAAGATATTCTATTAATATATTATTCGATATTTGATCCTAGTGTGAAAGGGTCCTTTTCGACCATTGCCATTCCTTCCCGCTATATATATATATATATATATATATATATATATATATATATATATATATATATATATATATATATATATATATATATATATATATATATGTATATATATATATATATATATATATATATATATATATATATATATATATATATATATATATATATATATATATATATATATATATATATATATATATATGAGGCCGCCCAAGAGCTTCATACTTCCAGGATTTGAAGCGGCTCATGGACGTCTCCTCCTATTCGCAGCTCAAGAGGATGGCGACTGACAGAGCCAAGTGGCTGACACAACAAGGCTCTGCCTTTAGAGGATGATGATGATGATGATATATATATAAATATATTTAAATATATATATATATTTATTTATATATATATATATATATATATATATATATATATATATATATATATATATATATATATATATATATATATATATTTATATATATATACATAAATAAATAAATACATAAATATATACATATATATATACACTTTTAAATCTTTAAATAAATAAATCTTCACCATCTCCTCGTTAGACCGCCACTGGTTATACTCGCCAATACTCGCTCGTGTTTTACTTATTGCGGTATGCGTTGTTTTATCTCGGATATTTCTTCGAAAACTTCTTCTTCTTCGAAAACATATTCATAATGACAAACAAACTGAAGAAAAATTACTTTATCGGCAATTGTTTTCTTACTCTCGATGATTGGATGAATTATAAATAAGAGTAAAATTCTTTCAGTTTAGGCGATAAAGATTAATGTGATGTCTCAAATAAATAAATCGCATTATGGAATCAAGAATCAGCATTGTTCGGTGACCACTGAAGGTCACAAAAATAATGCTTATTCGAAAGGAGTAGGTACCTACAAACCGCATCTCTAGTTAGGTTTGAAATGTAGAAAATGGTATTTTCCGAGTGCTGAAATATTTGGAATAATAATGTGCTGTCTGAAAAATTATAATATAGCCAGAATCAACGAATCGTTTGTTAAAAAGCGTTTTCTAACCTCAGAGGGTCTTAATATTTGAGATGTTGTTACTATGCTAATATTTCTGTCCTACATATGACCCCGAACGCCTGCTAAAGGGCAGGGCAGGGGTGAACCCCTGAAATGTTTAAGCGGAAACCCAACGCCATTTGAGATTGGCACAAAGGATATGGATATACACTTGTTCTTGTACGGTCATAGCGACCTGTTGAATAAACCGACTGATTTATTATTACCGATACCTTAGCCGTAATAATATATTAAATTTAATATAATATGCATATTACAGCTAGGGTCCTTTGTCCTTTCTTTGCGGGACCTTCCGATACGATATGACGCCAGCCTGTTTTTTCAACTCCACATTTCTCCGTAGGTACTCGTCAACTTTTACTTCTCTTCTTTTAAATTTCCCCTGGCAATTTGTCCCAAAAAATGAAAGATTATTTATTTTATAATTTCATTATGCAGTTACCCATTATATTTACAATTCGCCAACACTTGTCTGTTCAATACTTGCCCTCCTCCGTGGTGTAATGGTTAACGTATTTAGCTACCGTGCTGAAGGTCCCGGGTACGATTCCCAGTGGGGAGGTGAAAATAAATATTCGTGATTTTACACTGTAATATTTATTTTATATTACCGTGGACTAGTGCTTGAAGCGCAGGAGTGAGTGGTGCCTTTATGTAAGTAATGATAGAGATAACACTGCGTCAATATGATGCAGTTACCTATGCACAATTGGATGCGTATAAGGGTTAAAAGAAGAAATATTCGATACAAATAAAAAAATTATTTATGCAGAGGTTTGACCTTTTATATATTTTTATAATATTTTTATAATATTTTTAATTCTTTCATTAATTGATCCGGCATTTTCAATTTAAGTTTTACTTCCAAATATCACTATTTCTTAAAATCTACTGTGACACTGTGTTTCAATGCATTCCTCATCATTTGAAACAAGTGTCACAGTTTATTTTAAGAAATAGGTGTATTTAAAAAATATTCTCGGTTCGCCTGCACTAGGTCTCTAGCCGATGATTTTTATGAGCACAGCTTTTTGCAATGTGAAAATTATCTCCATTCTACTATATTAGAAATAAATGTATTCAATATTATTTATTGATTCGGCATTAACTTTGTGGAATGAGATGATTATTTTATTAAAATTAAACACTTGATTATACCACTTTATCGAGTTTTATTTTTATTTACGACTAGTTTCGAAAACGACAGTTGTTTTCATCTTCTGGTACAAATTAAAACTAATAATTTATTTTTGGTTTTAATTTGTACCAGAAGATGAAAACAACTGTCGTTTTCGAAACTAGTCGTAAATAAAAATAAATCTCGATAAAGTGGTTTAATCTGTGTTTAATTTTAATAAAATAAATGCATTCAAGTTTTCCTAGTAACTAACTTGGTAAGCAAAATTTATAAAGGTATCAGAAGCAATTTCATTTCAATGTGAATAGCGAAATACCTACATACGGAACGATCCGTATGTGTATTGTACTCGTACATATCTACACCTAGATCTTGATAAATCCGTACCACAGAGATGACTGTCTGTGACATATTTGTTTGGCGAAAAATTGTATCCACGCGCGCCGCGTGTCGTCGATCTGATCGAATAATAATGAGTCGGCTTGTATTTGGTACATACGTACATATCGCTCACTCCTCTCAAGAACGTCATAAATAAAAAATCGTCAATTTTCAGTTGTGCGTATTTTCGGAATGCTCAGAAAATATACTATATCCCACCAAAAGAGGCATATTTTTAACTTAATATTTACCAGCTACAGGGCAGAAAGTGTTGTTTTTGCATTTTTAAGAAAATGTATTGTTTAATTTTTTTTTTAAATACTAAATATTTTTTAAATGGAGAAAAAACCCTCGGGTTTTACCTGAAAAGATCTGTTGCACAGTAAAAAGTTCAATAAGTGGCTTGATATTTATTTTTAATACATTATATTATATTATTAAACTTTAAAAACGTTCTCCTAAAAATCATGTTTTTCGATTTATGACATTCTTGAAAGGAGTGAGCGATATGTGTGTATCACTGAGCGGCGAACACCCAACCCCATTTGAGATTGGCACACAGGAGACTGAATACCATATACACTTGTTTTTGTACTCTCATAGCGACCTATTGAATAAACCGACTAATTTTTAATTGAAACTATTATTACATTTACGAGTATTTATTAAATTTAATATTGTATATAAGAGCAGGGGTCATTTTTCCTTTCTTTCACCTTCCACCACTCTCTATCAAAGACCACGTTTTTCACATCTTAAACGATATGACGTCACCTGATTCTTTCTCTATCCGAGACCAGGTTTTTTTTACATCTTTATACGAAATGACGCCTGATTTTAAAATTCCACATTTTTCTTTAAAAAAGTGTTATTGGCGCCGAAATAACATTAACATAATGTGGCTTCTTTTTTGACATCTCATCAAAGATGAAGAAGAATATGGAAGTCTGGGCATTTACGGGGCTGACGACCGTCATAGTAGTGTGGTTGTCAATAATGGGTAGAATTGGTGAATGTTACACTTGTGTAAAGTGATCACTTAAACCAGCCTATGACGGTCGTCAGCCCCGTAAATGCCCAGACTTCCATATTCTTCTTCATCTTTGATGAGATGTCAAAAAATAATATGAAAATAACTTCTGTAATTGGAGATAATCCAGATTTTGTGAACAAGTATTTGGACACACTCAAAATGTTGTAAATAATATGGCTTCATTACAAAATTACAACGCGTTTTAAATTTTAGTTAGAGACTAACTAACTTTGCCTACTGGCAAAGAGAATAGAACGCCATAACGCTCTGTCTTTGCAAACATCCTTTGCCACTTCCACATTCATGCATCTCCTCACACTTACCCGCCGATTATTTCGACTCAGGCGCTTTAGAGTATTTTGCATACCTGCTGATGCCGGTCTTCCTCAGCTCCTTTTTCCGACTAAATTCGTTTAACTGTTTTTACATCTCTCATTCGTTTCACATGTCCGAGCCATCTTAACACACCTTTCTTAATTTTTTGGATAGTGCTTACGTCATTGCATTCATTCCTTATTTCAACATTCGAACATCTATGAAACATTGTTTTGCTGCACATTCTTCTGTATACTCTGTTCACAGATATTTTACATCAATTTTTTATATCTTATTATTTGTACTTTAATCAGCTAATATTCTAGTTCTTTAATGAAATATTCCAAATTTCAACATATACCTCTGAATAATGTACATATACCTAAAATATATGGTTGTAACGGGTAACAAGAAGACAACAAGAAGACCAGCATCACCTCCGCCATCTGCAGTTGAATATCCACAATGACGGGACCTTAACAAGCTGCTCTCCGGCATTACCATTACACAGTGAGGCGTCCTGTCCAACATCTTGGCCATGCTCCAGCCCAAGAAGACCGAGAAGAAAGCTCAACAATACGGCGGCTTCACTTTCCTGCTTTCAGGCTCAGATTTTTTTCAGTAATATATTTTTTTAAATTTTCTCTCATTATCATTTTCATATCATAATCCATACCTGTATAAGCGCCCTTGCGGTAGTTTTTTTTACGAAAATGGCGCTATAAAAAAATCATCTAAGATTATTATTATTATTAACTAGAATACGGGGAATAAAATAAATGGTGCTTTGAAAAGAGTGATTGCAAATAGGAATATGTCCATGGCCAAATAGGCGGTTCACAACGGAGGGCTGGTACCGACACTGATATTTGGAAGCGAAACATGGAGCCGCTAGCGACGGGATTTGATAATTATGTACATATAGTGAAGACCTTAATAAAGAGATTGGTACATAATATTCTTTTCAAAATAAATTCTTCAATTCCTTCTTTTCTGACTTTGAAAAGAGGCCGGCGCAGAAGGTAAAATGACTATTTCCTTCCTTAAGCATCAATCGACCGAACGGGTATAAATACCTTTCCCGTCATTTTGTGTTAAACTTCCAGCGGGTGCGCTGAGAATTTTCCCTTGAGCGGGCGCCTGGCGTAAATTTTACGTCATTGAGTTTTGTCCGTATAAATTGTATTTTCCTTATATAAATGTTAGGGAATTGCTGTAATGTAATGAAACAGTATAAATGACAGTACTTAAAACATGACATTCTTAAACAAAAACCGAAACAACACTCTAAATATGTTATTTAACATTTGAAAACAAAATATTTTCGTCTGAATGAATATTGTCATCTCATTCAGTGAGTTTACGCATTTAGTTCATTTTCAATACCGAGAGTATTTTGAGTCAAGTCAGTGCTAATGTGTAAAGGCAACTAGCCGTATATCAAGTTGCGACTGTTAGGCGTAACGCAGCTCAAAGCATTCTTATAACTGGTCTCTATCAATAGATTTTGCTCTATCTCTTTCCTTTACCGAGATATTCATTATCCACGTGGCCGCAAAATTGTATTAATTTGATACATGTATTGGCGAAAAGCATCATTTAAAGTTTACTATAAACGCGTTTATCTCAAAAGTATTGTTTTCAACTTGCGGCTATTTGCCTTTGCACATTAGAGTGGGTGTTCTTCGGTTACTTATACCCCCACGTTTTTTGCAGAAACACGGTGCGTTGTCTTTCGCAATTACGTAAATTTGTTTTTCCAATTAAAAAATATTCCATTTCCCATCGCCAGCGGTCGAACTCACCCGCCGGAATAGGGAAAGAAACAGTATCCAAAAACGTATATCTCTCTTTTTTAATTACCTAGCGTCCAAGTGACTCTGTATCTAGCTGCGGCTTATGCAACACCGCTTAGCATGGCCCTACTATAGCTTCAACTTTAGTTTTATAGCCTTTGCCTACTCGTGAGTGGATTTAGTCTTTATGTTCATGGTTACTATAGTTTATTGTAATTCATGAGTGAAAATTTTAAACAGAAAACATTCGCTACCTCTCTAGAGCAGTGACTCTTAACCGGTGCTCCTCGAAATCTGGATTATTGGATGAATTTTGGATTTTTGATCACCCAACTCTCTCCACAAGGGCACTGAACATTTTATTACAGTTTTCAACTTCATATTTGCGTGAGCTAGGTTACTCGACATTAACCGATATTAATACGAAGAAACGCGAAAAGCTTAGCAAATTGGATGAAGAAATGAGAGTAACCATGTCAAATATTAGACCTAATATAGCTGAAATTTGTAAAAGCCGACAAGCTCAGGTGTCACATTAAATAATTTCACCGCAAAAATTTTAATTGCAGTATTTATATTGTTAAGTATTTTTGTCTGTCCGCCTCCGTAGTGTAATGGTCAGCACGGTCGGCTACCGTTCTGGAGGTCCTGGGTTCGATTCCCAAGGGGGGTAAAATAAATACAAGTGATTTTTTCACTGTCATATTTATTCAATATTACCCTGGACTGGTACCTGAAGCGGAGAGCTGATCACCTTTCCTTCATGTGTAAAACGATCAAGATAACACTGCATTTACATGACGCAGTGCCCTATGCACCATTGGGGTGCGGATAAGGGTTTTATTATTATTATTATTATTTTAATTAATGTCAATTTTAACTTGCTGTAATAAAATAATCAGATTTATTTTTAATAAAAGTTATCCATGGATGTCTTATAAAATCATTTCCACCATCATCTTTTCCCCAATTCATTCACAGTGAGCGCCCTTGAGGAAGTATTCTACAAAAACGGCGCTATTTAAACTATCCAAATTTATTATTTATTTATTATTTTTACACTAGTTGTTGTAACTAAGTAGCGGGCGGCGGGGTTGGGTGCGTCGGGTGAAGCGGAGGTTGGAACGGCGGGTCGCGCTTTTACAGTATCAGAAAAAACAAAGGCAAGGGAGGGGGGAGCCGTATTGGGCCGAGAAAACATATGCAAGGCTTAGATCATACGTAAGTGGTGACATGAGCGGTGGTTTAGGAGCATTTCCTCGCAGATTCCAGATTCAGTTGGATTTTTGATTAACCGCAGTCAGGTTGTGAGGTGTGGTGTATCTTCACCATAATAATAATTATTAATAAATAATTAAAATTAAACTCTCCTGAATAGTAATCGTGTTTATTCTTTTTACTTTTTAAGTGTCCCTTAATTAATTTTGGTTTGAATCTTTCAGTGATTTTTTATTTGTCAAATATGTCGAGCCCAAACAGCAAAACTGAGGTGAGTTTATTTATTTTATGCTCGCGATTTAAAAAAAATGTTTTCATTATTTTCAATAAAGGTTTCCCTTTGAAAGGTATGCAGTTATTGAACGTAAATGTAAATATTACTAACAACATAAATGAAGAGTCAGAAAATTGATAATGAAAAATAACACTGCATATTTGAAATCTTTCATATTTATAACATTTATAGAAGCCTTTAAAAGTTTTCATGACTTATCTGTGAAAAAGTATGTTAACATTTGAACAGAATTTCAAATTTTCCTTAAGCATCACACGTGGTTTTTCGTCGTTCTCGACGGATTGTTCGTAAAAAAAATATTCAATGTCCCTGTTACTTCTGCGGAGAAACTTACTATATGGGATTTAATTTAATGTTCAATTCAACGCAATTAAACTTTACCTGTTCCCGGATTCATCACTATTTTCCGAAGTGATTTCATTTATTTTTAGCGACGCTAATATCGGTGCTTATGAAATTCGACTTAGTTTGTGTAAGCATACTTTTTTGAATATTTTAGACCATTGTTTACCATGTTTACGAAATGTGACGAACTGAATTTAAATTTTTTGATCGTATAAGTCGACCGAACGATCCCTACTTAACATTGAATGTAGTCCAGTCGCTAAATTTAATATTATTGAAACTTGTACATATATATGCTATGCTGGTCAATTTTTTTACATGCTCAAAGATTTTGAAGTATGGCTGATAGTAAAAAAAATGTCAGTGAGTTTTTCACTCTAATATTTATTCAATATTACCCTGGATTGGTACCAAAAGCGGAGAACTAATTTTCCTTCAATGTATTAACCACCTTTCCTTCATGTATTAACGATTAAGATAAAACTGCGTTCATGTCATAGTATTGCTAAAAAAATGAGAAGAAAGATACTGAAAGGGGTTCTATTACTTCCCTATTGAGCTCTTATATGTCATTATTACAAAATACATTTTCTTTGCGCGACGCCGTTTATTTTGTAATTCGCGTGGATTCTGTGGATATTCTAAAAATATCTTTAAAGTATCTTCTAAAAAATAGTCATTAAAATCAAGTCATAAAATTGTGAATTTTCTGCCATTGTAGACCAATTTGAACAGTTCTTCCATATACAAATGACAATATATTTGTGCATAGAAAACTAATGTATTTATTTTCAAGATATGTATTGCTCAAGTCATGTCTGCGTTTATTTATTTATTTCTCCACTTTTATTGATGATAAATAAATGAATAAATACAAACATTACAATAATGCGTATTTCGGATTTTCCGCCATTTTAGAACCGAATCCTTTCATTTGGTACGAACAAAATGTCAAATTATTTATGTATATTAATAGTTTTGCATAATTTATACAGCGTTATTTTTGTAAAATACTTCCTCTAGGGCGCTTCGCTGTGATTAAATTAGGGATAAAGAAATTAGAGCTAACAAATGATTATTTAGTTTCTTGCGATCGTATCGCAAGATATATACGCAGCTAATTCGTCTGGAATGCACAGCTCTTTCAGATACTTTGGAGCCATGGTTATCATTCATGCGTTTCGTTCATCCATGCGAAATCAGCTGACATATATCCTTTTTAAACGTACCAGAAAATGGTTTTAATGAAATGTAATATTATTAAAAGAATTATAATAAAGTGTGTACATGGGTACATTGTGTTGTACGAGTACGTGCTCACTTAATGCCCTAACTGAGTGAATTTGCGTTGTATATTTGAATCATACGAAGTGGTGACATGAGCGGTGGTTTAAGAGCATATCCTTGCAGATTCCAGATTCAGTTTGATTTTTGATTAGCCGCAGTCAGGTCGTGAGGTGTGGTGTATCTACATATATGATACCATAATAATAATAATTCCAATGAAACTCTAATTGGAAAAAAAGAGCAGAGGAAGACAGAGAAAACATGGCACGGTCAGGTATGCCAAATACTTGAAAGTGGTCAGGTTAGGAGTTGTTATAATCGGCGGATATGTGTGAGGAGTGCAAAGGCAGAGTGGTGTGGCGTTCTATTCTCTCTGCCCACCCCTGCGGGGAAGCGGCGTGATGGTTAGTTAGTTAGTTAGTTATTAAACTCTCCTGACTGGTAATGGCGTTTATTCTTTTTACTAATTTAGTGTGCCTAAATTAATTTTGGTTTGAAGATTTCAGTGATTTGTAAAAAAAATTGTTAAAAAATATTCATTTCTTCTTTTATCTTTGTAGTAATCACAAATATGTAAGTTGTACGAGTATATGCTCACTTAATGCCTTAACTAAGGTTTTTTGCGCTGTATTAGAGTTGACCGAACAAATATTATACATGTAGAGGCATTTCTTATTGAACAGATTGCTCACTCCTTTCAAGAACGTCATAAATCTAAAAACTTGATTTTTCAGGAGAACGTTTTTAAAGTTTATAAATATAATACAATGTATTAAAAATAAATATCAAGCCACTTACTGAACTTTTTACTGTGCAACAGATCTTTTTAAGTAAAACCTGAAGGTATTTTCTCCATTTGAAAAATATTTAGTTTATTTTAAAAAATACTTAAACAACACATTTTCTTCAAAATGCAAAAACAACACTTTCTGCCCTGTAGCGGGTAAATATTAAGTTAAAAATATGCCTCTTTTGCTGGGATATAGTACATTTTCTGAGCATTCTGAAAACACGCACAACTGAAAATTCACGATTTTTGATTTATGACGTTCTTGAAAGGAGTGAGCGATACATGGTATGTATCCATTAAGGCCTAAGGTAAGGTCGTTATTTCACGCAACACGTCGCGAGCTTTGCGCTAAACCAGCGAAGTGGTGGTTTCAGTGTTGGCATTCTGAAAGAAACGCCAATACCCGCCTGTTTTGATGGATTTAGCTGATTATTTCCTTTGGTTTTATTACGTCTGTATGCAGTTTTGCCAAAGTTGTGCGGAACAGCGAGAAACAATAAAATGTATTGCGTCTACTGCTCGCGAGAGTTGGATACACGGATCCGTGTGATAGGTATAAATGGGCAAACATACATACGACAAAAATGATTTTAATTGGTAATAAAGACACATTTTACTACTGGAAACAAGAAAAAAAATCTGGCATTTTTTAAAGAAATCTATTTTTTTTTAAGGGCATTGAACGTGTTAATAATGTATTTTGTGTATTAAAAGCATTGATAACTTTGTGGTATGGTAATAAAACACTCTCCTTATCATTCATCGTTCACTTTGAGTAATATCACTTTAGTAAACACTAATTCATGACTACCGGTTTCGGAATAATCATTCCATCGTCAGGTCATTAAAATAAAATTATTACGGTCTGACATTTGTACAAAAATAAAATTTTGAAAGAAAGAAAGAAGACAAATGAATTACAATGGGAATATTTTTAAAAGTAGACTTGAAGTTAAATTTAGATGGTTATTTATTATAAGTAATTAAAGTAAGTCTTTCTTAATTGATTTACTTATTTCTAGTTTTTCTAGATTATCTAAACAAAGACCAGTTTTGTTAACATGTAAAATTTCTATACCCGTTGATTTATTCAAATTATGGTTTTTAGATATAAGGTGATTAGCAAATACAGAAAAAAAAATTATTAAGGCACCTTTGATGTTCTTTAATAGTGATTATGAATTAACGCGATGTTTTCCTGTGTAAAAGGCTGGACAATCGGAACAATTCATAAACACCAGAATGATCTTTATCTTTAATATTACACAAAGTGAACGATGAGTGATAAGGAGAGTGTTATATTACCATACCACAAAGTTAAAAATGCTTTAATATACAAAATGTAATTTATTTACTATTATATAATAAATCGCATCATAAAATTGTGACAGAATATTGCAATGGTGTTGTATTTATTTTTATCGTGTTAATTTTTTTGTCCGCCTCTGTGGTGTTAGTCCGCCTCTGTGGTGTAATGGTCAACGTGTTTAGCTACCGTGCTGGAGGTCCCGGGTTCGATTCCCAGGGGGGGTGAAAATAAATATTACTGATTTTACACTGTAATATTTATTTAATATTACTCTGGACTGGTTCCTGAAGCGCAAGAGTTATCACCTTGCCTTCATGTAAGTAATGATCAAGATAACACTGCGTCAATTCGATGCAGTGCCCTATGCACCATTGGGTGCGGATAAGGGTTATAAGTAAGTAAAGTAATTTTTTTGTCGGTACCAGATGCATAATATAAGTACACAATTCATAAATAAACTTCAGATAGTTGAACAAACAAAACGATTAAGTATCACGAAGAGTTAGACGACATTTTTCTTTAGTTGTGAATTAACTTCCATTAAAATTATCTTTGAATAATTTTTAGACATAAATAATTAAATTTAATAGCTAGGCTTGTTAATGTTGAGAATACGTTAACATATTTATTATTTTGAGGGAAAATGCTGTTTTGCATTACACGTGGTTATATTTATGATACCGTACCACAATAAATTAATGAGATCAAGTGGATCCACTTGATCTACCGATCGAAAGTCGAAGCACGGAGCATGGATAACATTGTACAAGAAGGTAGATATGAGGGACTTGAAACGTTTGGGGTTGTAACCAAATAGGATCTCCCTTCACTAGGTTCGCCATTCATCCCGATGCGTCGAAAATTATAATGATTTAAACAAACATATTTACTCTCAATATTATTAATATTTAAAGCATTTACTTTGTGGTTAGTGATTTTTACTTATTTATTTTTTTACAAAAATGTTAATAAAATTAGCATATAACCACTCACCGAGATTTTTACGTCTGCCGGTTTTGAGACGTACCCGTCTCTTTGTCAGGACAATCACTAACACAGCATGCAAACAATACTACCCTTCACCACCATAGCACCATTTACACACTCAAAACTACACAAAATGTCTAACACATGCGATTTTTGGTCGACCCGAAGACCAACATGCACTGTAGTTTTCAATACAGACATGCGTTACGAGCCGAGCGTTACGTTACATGCACGTTTAACCTCGGCTCGTAACGCATGTCTGTATTGAAAACTAAAGTGCATGTTGGTCTTCGGGTCGACCAAAATGACGAGAATTGCAGTATGCGTTCCCATGACCATAAATCGGTACAGCAATCATAAAAATGATTCTCTACCCTAAAGCAAGAGGGTTTTTAACATACTCTAATTTGGTATTTCGTGAGAGTCGGGTGTAACATAACTTAACAGAGCTGTTTGGAAGCACATGAGTATTGACTGCCGTATTGTTGTTTTTTAAATAAACAAATATATAAATAGTCGATACCGTGTTATTATTTAATACTCGCTTCAGTCCAACCTGCTTCCTGACAAAAAGGGGACTAAAGTGTCCTGTTTAATGTGGACGTCATCGAGTGCACGCGTACGCTGATCACAAAGTGTCTTCGCGCACATAGCGCACGCGACGCGTCCGTCCATAACATCACATATCTCATTCAACATGAAGCCGCAGTAAAGAAAACTTTGACACCCCCACTATAAACTAAATATTTTAATTTTATCACAATATAAATAGTTTAAAATGCAATTAAAAAATATGGAAAAAATGCCTATTTACAAAAATTGGCATCAGTCAAAAGGCCGCACTAGAATAGCCAAAAGGCCGCATGCGGCCTTAAGGCCGCAGGTTCCCCATGCCTGCGCTAAACTATTAAACTTTATGGAATACACCGGCAATTTTTAACACCTAAAATACTTATTTATTGTAACTGCAGACAGTTGGTAGAATTCCATATTGAATTGTTGGGTTAAATTAAACAAGGTTTATTGGATTTGAATTCTATTAAGGTTTCGTCTTATTAGGGCGTTTCGTCTTATTAATGGAGTGTTTGATAATGTCCTAATAAGACGAAACGCGTCACGTATTAACATATGCATAAAAAAATACAGAATTCAAATCCAATAAACCTTGTTTAATTTTGGATATATTACCCAACAACACCTAAAATACGCCAGCTCGCATCTACTTCGCTGAGAGGGTTGCTTGTGCGTAACTGATGACATGAATATTTCTCTAAAGTCTGTAGCTCTATTTTCTGATTTTGTTCCAGTCCCCGGATGGCGTACCGCGCTGGTGGAAGAACTCCAGCCCGGTGTTGACGAGAGATGAAATAGATGAGATTCTGATTGTAGACCTGAAGGCTGACAGCGCTTCCAGGATCCCGCCGCCGAATTACGTTTGTCACATCTGTGGAAGTAGAGATCACTACATAAAACACTGCCAGAAGGTATTGCGCTTAATTTATGTACTTCAAATCACTGTTTAATTCAAATCAAAATTTATGTAGTAGTGATTTTATAGATTCAATGTAATTTGTGGGACGTATCGATTTGTTTTTACTTTTATTTAATTGCAGGTACAATATTGTATAAGTAATCTAATTCATAAAAACTAAACTGTTATATATTTCGACAGTAGGTACCTACTTGTTTCCTCGAAATCCAAAATAGACACATTCAAGGAAGAAATCGATTTTTTTTTCTTTAGATGGGAATTAATTTATTATTTACCTTGCTTATTATGTACTAGGTTTATAGATCATCAAGTGGATTTTTTGTTTCTTCTAACTAATTCAATATGTTTTTATTTGAATCTGTGTTGGGAACAGGAGGGATAATCTTGTGTGGGCCAATCTGGAACTTTTCAGCATTTGCTCATTGCTGGGAGGAAACCACGTAAAACTCCTCAGGAGAAGGCGGACTGTTGACCGTCATCAGCAGACCTTCCGTTCCACTAAAAAAGGCTTCGGCATTTTGTGTCCTAGCTTGGTTTATGTCACCAATGGTCTTGTTTTTCCGGCTATTTTTGTTTGTTTGGTTAAATTAGATTATTAGATTTGGGTTCATACCGAAGTGCATATTATATTATTTGTAGCCCATGTGGGATTGTTTGTAAATGTTTTCAATATATACAAAATTAAATAAAAAGTAATTTTTCTCAATCGCCCAATATAAAAATGTTTTGGATTGTGATGCATTGTTATAATAATGTGCGCCCGTTGGTATTTTTTCGCGCTTCACTTAGAATCTGCCGAGATATGAGCCTATTTTGTTATAGTAGGATGAAGGAAGTATCCGTCCTCTATTTCTGTGTTTTCTTCTCTGGTGTGTTTCACATTATACTATTCTTGTGATTCTTATCTGCACCCACATAGTGCATAGGGCACCTCATCAGTTGGATGATGCTCGATCGATAATACGAAGGTAGTGTGAAGAGTCCTCCACTCCAGATTGTTGGATACAGGACTGGATTATGATCTATGGGATGTTGATGACGTAGGTGAAGGAACTCAGGGTTAAGTACATTATCGCCATAAGGGTTAAGTACATAAGAAAGGAAATGAAGGACGAATAGTAGATGGGTAGGAACTCGGGGGTGCATATTCGTACTCAAACGCTTGTGAAATATGTACACCGCCAGTATGAGTTTCTTGAGGAAAAACACCTTCATCGTTATATTAAGAAAGCCAGTGTTGTGACTGGGCAGGCCTAACAGCAGATGCCAAGCATCAAGGAATGATTCTTACTTGTTTATTAATTCAACTTCTTTACAGAATACATGTAGGTACATTGCGCATTGGCGAGGTTATTTCAAATAATAAATATATATCAGTCAACCGAAACATTTTAAGTCACATAAATGTGTTTTGGTTGATTAAAAGACATTAACTTCGTTCAAAGGCTAGTTTCAGCGGTTGTGTCGGTCTTGACCCCCTCCCCCCCGCACCCACTTCCGCGGCTGAAGTTTATCGAGACTCAAACTATCGCCCAATTTCATATCGTAAATTTGGCAACAAGGCAATTGGATAAAAAAGATGATTTTGGATACGGAAATATTTTCTCGAGGGAGATTTCCCCGTGCTAATTTAAGTTAAGCTTTTTAAAAATTTATTTCTGTTCGGGTTTTTTTTTCTTAGGAAGAAGGAAGGGAGTTTTAATTCTACAAAATAACTGGGTATTTCAGGTTTCAAAATTTTAGTCAGCTGAAGGGCGGGGGAGGGTAATCTCTATTTTCAGATATTCGTGATCTTCTCACTACATGACGACATCGGGAGACGATTCCTTCCCTTATGTTGAGCGAATTAAAACGCTATCAGTGTAGGGATACCATTTTCCTGATGCTTCGAGTAGTAACCCGAAGTCCCGATAACTCAGAAAATGTCCCTATATCCAGCCCATATATCGCTCACCCCTTTCAAGAACGTCATAAATAAAAAATCGACAATTTTCAGTTGTGCATGTTTTCGGAATGCCCAGAAAATGTACTATATCCCAGCAAAAGCGGCATATTTTTAACTTAATATTTACCCTCTATAGGGCAGAAAGTGTTGTTTTTACATTTTGAAGAAAAGGTATTGTGTAATTAATTTTTTTAATATACTTAATATTTTTCAAATGGAAAGAAAACCTTCAGGTTTTACCTAAAAAGATCTGTTACTCAGTAAAAAGTTCAATAAGTGGCTTGATATTTATTTTTAATACATTGTATTATATTTTAAAACTTTAAAAACGTTTTCTTGAAAAAAACAAGTTTTTTTATTTATGACGTTCTTGAAAGTAGCGAGCGATATGGTAAATTTAATTTCGGAATGAATTACGGAAAATTAAATAATAGGAAAACCAACATTGAATTATTTTGGGGTCTTGAATGTCCGAAAACTTGTTTAAAAATTTTAAACTGAAAATGACGTCAAACAAAAAGTTCTCGCTTCCAGTTGGATGTTTCACTCATTCTTTTCAGTTAAAAAGAATAAGCGAAAGCGAGAGCTTTGTGAGAACATTCCGTAATAATTTTGGTTTGCTGATAATTTCGTAATTATTAAAAAAAAATAGTAATAAAACAATATATTTATATATATATATATATATATATATAGATATAAATAAATATATATATATATATATATATATATATATATATATATATATATATATATATATATATATATATATATATATATATATATATATATATATATATATATATATATATATATATATATATATATTTTTTTTTATTATTCTAAAGAATATTTAAATTTCATACTATTTCTGTGAGCTTAAGCGACTCATTATTAGAAATAGGTATCAAATTGTGGTAGAGTGGATTCGAACTGAAAAACTCAAACTAAAGAGTCCGCGACATTTACTACGGGACCACAACTCTATTGTCAACTGCTCTAGTCAAAATAAATCTAAAGGCTAAATCACTTATATATTTATTAAACCCCCCTGGGGATCGAACCCGGGACCTCCAGAACGGTATTATATATATATATATATATATATATATATATATATATATATATATATATATATATATATATATATATATATATATATATATATATATATATATATATATATATATATATATATATATATATATATATATATGTCTTAATAATAAATACATTTTTGCAAATTCGGGCCTCATAACTCCTTCCCGTGAACATTCCAGGTATATACTCAAGAGGATGCATCGACTCCTTACCAAGGCAAGAAGGTTTGTTACGGAGAATACTCTTGCCCTAAATGCAAACGCAAATGGTTCTCTAACAATTCTCTTGCAAACGTCGCACAAAAGTGCGTCAAGTGCCGCATTAAAGTTTATCCGCATAAACAGGTAGGACTTCTTGTTCAGCATTCTGCGACCTATTCTACGACCTGTGTTTATTCCTAAAGTAACTTATTTGTGCACAAAAGTAAAGAACAATTTTACATTTTTATTTCATTAATTGATTCGGCATTCATCTAGTGGTAATATCTATCAAAAACATTTTGAGTGTGTCCAAATACTTGTTCACAAAATCTGGATTATCTCTAGTTACAGGAGTTATTTTCATATTATTTTTTGACATCTCATAAAAGATGAAGAAGAATATGGAAGTCTGGGCATTTACGGGGCTGACGACCGTCATAGGCTGGTTTAAGTGATCACTTTACACACGTGTCACATTCACCAATTCTACCCATTATTGACAACCACACTACTCAAATTCTTAGAAGTTCTATATTTAGAAACCTTGTTCTTGAATCATTGAACTTCACTAGAGACATCTATTGGTGAGATTTAAAGAAGCTTTTTACTAAGCAGAAACTCTTAAATTAGTATGTGAGGTCCGAATCCTGGATTATAATCACACACATCAGAAACGCCAGAAAATACCATTTTCATTTTTATTATTTAAGCTTATAATTTGACCAGATAATTTATTTACAACATTTTGAGTTTGTCCAAATAGAACTTCCAAGAATTTGAGTAGTGTGGTTGTAAATAATGGGTAGAATTGGTGAATGTTACACGTGTGTAAAGTGATCACTCAAACCAGCCTATGACGGTCGTCAGCCCCGTAAATGCCCAGACTTCCATATTCTTCTTCATCTTTGATAAGATGTCAAAAAATAATATGTAATATCTATCCATTTTTAATTTAAGTTTTCCTTACTTTTAACCACTATTTCAATCTATTGTGACCTACGAGCACGCGTGGGGTAGGAGCTATTTATTATTTTTATTTTTTAACAATTTTGTATTTTTTATCAGGGAGAATAGGAGGGATGCTTTAGTCATTGTCATTTTGTTAATTATGGGTATATTATTTAAATGTCTTTCCAATTTCCTTTGTTTCAAAGAGTTGCAGTTTATAACTTTTCGTATTGATAATTTTTAGAATTTATTTAAAGTTATTGTTGTTATATCGCTCACTCCTTTCAACAACGTCACAAATAAAAAAACTTGATTTTTCAGGAGAACGTTTTTATATAATACAATTTATTAAAAATAAATATCAAGCCACTCATGAAACTTTTTACTGTGCAACAGATCTTTTTAGGTAAAACCTGAAGGTTTTTTCTTCATTTAAAAAATATTTAGTATATTTAAAAAAATAATCAAACAATACCTTTTCTTCAAAATGCAAAACAACACTTTCTGCCATTTAACGGGTAAATATTAAGTTAAAAATATGCGTCTTTTGCTGGGATATAGTACATTTTTTGAGCGTTCCGAAAACATGCACAACTGAAAATTGTCGATTTTTGATTTATGACGTTCTTGAAAGGAGTGAGCGATATGTGCGATCGTTATCTATTAAATAGTTATCTAACTCTGTAAAAATATTTTATCTTAAACATTATTCATGTTCCCTGATTCTTGTTTTGAATTTTGAGTCGCACCTTAATTTATAAATATGCATATCTAAAATTTAGACTTACCTTCACATACGATGTTTGAAAAAAAGAAATTAAATTTAAAAAAATACTTTTTATTTAAGTTTAACTAAGTAAATGCTACCATTTCTTAAAATCTATTGTGACACGTGTTTCGATGCATTCTGTATCATTTTCAAACACCGTATGTGAAGCTAAGTCTCAATTTGAAAATTATGCGGAACGCATCGAAATACGCGTAACAATACATTTTAAGAAATAGTGGTATTTACCAAGTAAAACTTAAATTAAAAATGGCTAGATATGAATACAAAGTAACTATCGAATCAAATAACAAAATTTACATATTTAACATGGTGAAGTGAACGGTGAGGGAGGACTTATAATTTCATTTTTTTCTATAGATTTATCGTTAATCTGACGAATTTAATAATATAATAATTTTATTGGTCCTCTCTGATCTATTACATACTATACAGTGCCCCTTTTGGTTTAATTCACTCTGTTATTATCATATATTAATTTATTTTAGAGACCATTAATCGAATCCTCTCGTCGAGGAATATCAAATGCTGGCTTCCGTCAATATATGAACGGAAATCGCGAAAACCGGGTAAGCCTATTTTTATTTTATTTCGCAGCGTAAATTTATGTCGTGTACGAGTAAACAGCATATCGCTCACTCCTTTCAAGAACGTCATAAATCAAAAAACTTGATTTTTCAGGAGAACGTTTTAAAAGTTTGAAAATATAATATAATGTATTAAAAATAGATATCAAGCCACCTATTGAACTTTTTACTATATGCAAAACATCTTTTTACGTAAAACTTGAAGGTTTTTTCTCCATTTGTAAAACATTTATAGTATAAATAAAACAATACCTTTTCTTCAAAATGCAAAAACAACACTTTCTGCCCTGTAGCGGGTAAATATTAAGTTTAAAAAATGCCGCTTTTGCTGGGATATAGAACATTTTCTGGGCATTCCAAAAACATGCACAACTGAAAATGGACGATTTTTTATTTATGACGTTCTTGAAAGGAGTGAACGATATCTGTTCACTAATAACTCTTTCTGCAATGAAGTTAGGTACGTTATTTTATTTGCCCATTATTTTGGTCTCATTTTTCTTGTCTTAATGTCTTATTTTATGTATCAATTAGACTTTTCAATATGTATTAAATTATTACAGAAACCCTCTCACGTTTCCGTTTGGGAAAAAGTCAACCATTCCAATCCAAATATAAATGAAAACCAGTCCCAGGTGAGATTTATTACAAACTAACAATGTTATTAGAATATAAGTGTGTCCGCCTCTGTAGTACAGAGGATAGCCATTCGGCTACCATACTGGAGGTCCCGGGTTCGATTCTCAAGGAGGTCCAAACAAAGTGATCATTCACTCTTACATTTATTTGCTATTAGCCTGTACTGGTACCTGAAGCGCAGGACTAATCCTCTTGCCTTCGAGTAATTAATGATCAATGTAACATTACCTCTATTCCACGTGGTCCCCTACGCACCTTTTGGTACGGATAATTGATTTAATTTGATCTTTATTCCAAGCCTCAAGATAAAGAGTTCAGGTCTTCAAGGTTTATATACTATTTAAAATACAGCGAAATAATAATAAAAAACTGAATATAGCATCACTGCAAGAATAACAAAATAAATAACAATACATACAATAAATGTAAAATTAAGTGAAATTAAAGTATCTAAAAAACACACACACACACATACACACGCACACATATAAGTATATTTAATAATAATAATAAAACCCTTACCGCACCGCAATGGTGCATAGGGCACTGCTTCATATAAACGCAGTGTTATCTCGATCGATTAAACATGAAGGAAGGTGATCAGCCCTCCACTTCAGGTACCAGTCCAGTGTAATATTGAATAAATATAATAGTGAAAAAATCACTTATATATTTATTAAACCCCCCTGGGGATCGAACCCGGGACCTCCAGAACGGTATTTATATATATATATATAAATATATATATATATATATATATATATATATATATATATATACAATATATATATATATATATATATATATATATATATATATATATATATATATATATATATAGTATATATATATATATATATATATATATATATATATATATATATATATATATATATATATATATGTATATATATATATATATATATATATATATATATATATATATATATATATATATATATATATATGTATATATATATATATATATATATATATATATATATATATATATATATATATATATATATATATATATATATATATATATATATATATATATATATATATATATATATATATATATATATATATATATATATATATATATATATATATATATATATATATTTATGTAACATTAATTAATAAGGGTAAAGATTCGAAGACACGTATAAGGGGTTATCATTTCAAACTAGCTTTTTACCATCCGATTGATATTTTTCAACTATCGTTATTCTTATTAGAGTTTACATTCATGTTTACATGAAAATAATATATGTATTACCATAAATATTATACCGTATTATTGCAGCGACCTTCTGAAAACCTAATGAGGGAGAGAAACAACAATATGCCTAATACTATCATCCATGAAATCTATGGAACTCGGGTAAGTTTGATTATCTATTTACCTAAAGGTTTTACAATGATAATTTTGTCTATTAAGATATACAACGTACTAATCACCGTGCATCTTCTTCATACAAGTACCTGCCGGGCATCTATCTCTTTTCACTTGTTCATCCCTCTGGCAGAAGAATTAAGGCCGAGATCTCGAGCTTATCTCAAGCGTTCAAATCAGAATCCGCCCAGCCGCGGTCAGGGCTGCACGTATCACTGAATGTGAATGTGTGATATGTGTAATAGTTTGAATGATCAAGATAACATTGCGTTTATATAATGCAGTACCCTATGCACCAACGGGTACGAATGATTGATTGGGTGCGATTTTTTTTTCAGAGACCTCTCCAACTCCCCTCTTGGGGACAGAGAAATAATATTGCTAAAAGAAATAAGAAGGAAGACACTGAAAGGGGGGTAAGTTATTTTTCAAATCATGTACTTTATCATTTTCAAATAATCTTTTAATATATTCAAACTTGTGTTTTTATTATTCACACAAAGATTTCAATTTTATACTATTTCTGTGAGCCTAAGCGGCTCATTATTAGAAATAGGTAATAAATTGTGGTAGAGTGGGTTCGGACCAGAAAACTCTGACTTGAGAGTCCGTGACACTAACCACGGGACCACAACCCGACCAATATTTTTTCAATTAAAATAAGTATTACATACTTGTAACATTATTTTAGAGTCTCGCTGACAATTGGGGACAAAATGTAAATTTTTCTCAAAATATGAAGAAGGAGGAGATTGACACTGCTGTAAGTTTTTTATTTCAATTTTTTTACAAATCAATGCAATGGTCAGCACTCTTGGCTACCTTACTGGAGGTCCGGGTTCGATTTTAAGGGGGGTCAAATAAATAGATGATATTTTTTTCACTCCAATATTTATTCAATATTATCCTGGACTAGTAGTTGAAGTAAAGGGCTGATCACCTTTCCTTTATGTGTTTATGATCAAGATATCACTGTGTTTATATGGCCCATCGGGTGCGGATGAGGGTTTGAAGATACAATAAAAATAAGTATTACATATATGTAACATTATTTTAGAGTCTCGCTGAAATGGCAACTTGGGGACATAATGCCAGTTTTTGCCAAAATGTGAAGAAAGAAGATATTGAAACTACTGTAAGTTTTTTATTTCAAAATATTTACAAATAAGTGTAATGGTCAGCACCCTTGGCTACCTTACTGGAGGTCCCGGGTTCGATTCCCAGGAGGTCAAATAAATATAAGAGATTTTTTCACCCCAATATTTATTCAATATTATCGTGGACTAGTAGTTGAAGTAAAGGGCTGATCATCTTTCCTTTATGTGTTTATGATCAAGATAACACTGTGTTTATATGGTGCAGTGCCCTATGTACCATCGGGTGCGGATGAGGGTTCGGAGATACAATAAAAATAAGTATTACATATATGTAACATTATTTTAGAGTCTCGCTGAAATGTCAACTTGGGGACATAATGCCAGTTTTTGCCAAAATGTAAAGAAAGAAGATATTGAAACTGCTGTAAGTTTTTTATTTCAAAATATTTACAAATAAGTGTAATGGTCAGCACCCTTGGCTACCTTACTGGAGGTCCCGGGTTCGATTCCCAGGAGGTCAAATAAATAGAAGAGATTTTTTCACCCCAATATTTATTCAATATTATCCTGGACTAGTAGTTGAAGTGAAGGGCTGATCACCTTTCCTTTATGTGTTTATGATCAAGATATCACTGTGTTTATATGGCCCATCGGGTGCGGATGAGGGTTTGAAGATACAATAAAAATAAGTATTACATATATGTAACATTGTTTTAGAGTCTCGCTGAAATGTCAACTTGGGGACTTAATGCCAGTTTTTGCCAAAATGTGAAGAAAGAAGATATTGAAACTGCTGTAAGTTTTTTATTTCAATTTTTTTTTACGAATAAGTGTAATGGTCAGCACCCTTGACTACCTTACTGGAGGTCCCGGGTTCGATTCCCAGGAGGTCAAATAAATAGAAGAGATTTTTTCACCCCAATATTTATTCAATATTATCGTGGACTAGTAGTTGAAGTAAAGGGCTGATCATCTTTCCTTTATGTGTTTATGATCAAGATAACAAACACTGTGTTTATATGGTGCAGCGCCCTATGTACCATCGGGTGCGGATGAGGGTTCGGAGATACAATCAAAATAAGTATTACATATTTATCAAAAATGTAAAAAAAATAAGATAACTACAAAAAAATAAGATGACTCATAGGTAGTGATCAAATGAATATTTTTCTCTAGTTCGAACCTCTATTTTCTGATTTTGATCCAGTCACCTAGTAACGAACCGGACGGGGGGTGTTGACGAAAAGTAGTATAGATGAGATTCAGAAAGTAGACCTGAAGGCTGACACCGCTTTTAGGACTCCACCACCGAATTATATATGTATATATTCATATATATATGGATATATAAATATATATATATATTTATATATTTATATATATATATATTATATATATATATATATATATATATATATATATATATATATATATATATATATATATATATATATATATATATATATATATATATATAATATATATATATATATATATATATATATATATATATATATATATATATATATATATATATATATATATATATATATATATATATATATATATATATATATATATATATATATTAAATAAATTCAATTTAAAATAAACGAAATAAAAAGTTAACATTTTGAGTATGTCCAAATGCTTGTTCACAAATCTGGATCATCTCCACTCAGGAGTTATTTTTAGATTTTTATCAAAAATGTAAAAAAAATAAGATAACTGGTCAAATTAAGCTACATTAAAAATCATGTTTTCTGGCGGTTCTCAGTAAGTGATCACTTAACCAACTTATGATAGATAATAAGCCTTGTAAATACCCAGACTTCCGTATTCTTCTTCATCTATACTAAGATGTCAAAAATAATACATCTCTTTGTTACAGAAGCCCTTTGAATGCTCAAACAGTGGACTAAAAGATATTCATACAAATGAAGGCTCTCCCAATGAAGTAAAGGTTTTATATTTTTTATTATTATTTTAATCTATTAAATATGTAATTCCATAACATCTGTAGCAATATGTACTTATGTGCACAAAGCAGAAAAAACACATACAAAAATTTAGTACAAAATTAATTTTGTAAGCGATAAGTTGGTTTGCAAATAAAAGCCCATCAGCGAAATTTAAACCATTTATATGTGAAAGTGAAGCATGAAGTTGTCAAAAAAAGAATGAAAGTAGATGGAATGCAGTCGAAATCCAATTTCTCAGACGAATGTGCGGCAAAACAATGTATGATAGATGTTGAAATGATGAAATAAGGAAATAATGCAAAGCTGTGAGATAAACATTATCCATCAAATTAAGAAAGGTGTGTTGAAATGGCTTGGACATGTGGAACAAATGTGTGAGTAAGTACAGTAAAACAAACGTATGAGGCGAATGTAGTTAGCAAACAGGAGCAGAGGAAGACCAAACCAAACTTGTCAGATCAAATATTTGAAAGTAGTTACGTTAGGTTAGTCGGAATAATCGGCGGGTATGTATGAGGAGAATCATGAATGTGGAATAGGCGAAGTTGTTGAATAATAGTTTGCAAAGATGGAGTAGTGAGGCATTCTATTCTATTCGCCTACCTCTGCGGTCAGTAGCATGATGGTTAGTTAGTCATAAGTTATTTTGGCACAATATGCTAATTTCTGTCTTGTGATAAGTAATTTTTTTTTACAGATTTTTTTTAGCGAGTTTTGTCGAGAGACTTAAAAAAGCTCCTTATTTGATTCTTCGCATAAAACTTGATACACATATACTTACCTTTTTCCGTAATATTACACACATTCATTTTTTTATAGATTACTCCTGAGTTCGCAACTTGGGGGCAAAAACCATTTCTGCCTTTCAATGTCCAAGGAATACAAAACGAAAAGGTTTATATTTTAATTAAAAAGTTTTTTTTATGATACACAATTTTATTAATTTAAATCCGCCAATTTTTTCATTATTTAATGAATTTTTAAAGTTTTTTGTTTGTATTAAATAAAAAAAACAATCCTGATAGAAAGTTGTATCTCAAATTTTAAAATAAATTTATTAGAAAGAAAAATTATAAACCTAAAATATAAATAAATGTTCTTAATAATATATGTACATACATGCAATGAGATATAATGACATACTCGAACTTATGTATTTTAGAAGTCACAACTAAGAGCTTGGAAAGAAGACTCTTCCATATTGAAGCTTTGGGACCATCCACCGCCTACGAATTCGCAAGAGGTAAGAAAAAAGCATCACGCAATTGAATAAAAATTACATATATAGACAGTGGTAGGATTTAGCCGGTTCGCACCAGTTCGCCAGAACCGGTGCCTACATTTTTTAGAGTTCGCCGAACCGGTCCATAACCCTTTGTTGTCACACAATATTCCGATTGAGATAATGTATCGGAGCACGATTGATTTGATAGGTCTCCTATTAGATACCTGGGACCCAGTTCCATCAGTATAAACATAGTTAAGAAAATGTAACCACACAGCTGATGACACTAGGATTAAAAAATGGAAAATCAAAGCATGTAGACTGTAGACGACAACCAAAAGGCATTTTGGAAGTTTTTAAATAAAACTGAGGGAATTATTATTTTAGTTATTTTAAGTAGATGTAGACATTTACTTTGTTACAGAACTTGTATACAGGGTGTCCCATAATTCTCGTATTCCTTTTAAGGGGTGTTAGGCCAACTTATGACTCACCAAAAAATTAAAATATGACCTCAGTAAAAGTGCCTTAGTTTTCATATATATATATATATATATATATATATATATATATATATATATATATATATATATATATATATATATATATATATATATATATATATATATATATATATATATATATATATATATATATATATATATATATATATATATATATATATATATATATATATATATATATATATATATATATATATATATATATATATATATATATATATATATATATATATATATATATATATATATATATATATATATATATATATATATATATATATATATATATATATATATATATATATATATATATATATATATATATATATATATATATATATATATATATATATATATATATATATATATATATATATATATATATATATATATATATATATATATATATATATATATAACGTGGTAATATTTTCCTTTTGAAAATTAAGTGTAAATAATATGTAAAGTGGGTGTATAATAATAAAATAAACAATGTGTTGCTTTGTAATTAAAGTTTATTCTTAATTTATCTTTATAATAATTTTTATATCTATCTATCTATCTATCTATCTGATTCTGACAGTTAATAATATTATCGGAAGTCTTTTGTTTAATTCTGAGCGACGCATGCGGCATCTGGTGGTAGAACTGTTTTATGTAGGTACTTTTTGTAAGTACTTAATAAAATGTATAGGTAGGTACCTAGTTATTTTATTACATCTCCCCCCTTGGGGATGAAAATTCATAGTAAAATTTTCACTCGTCCTCCGGATCATCTTCTTGTATAAGTTTAGTGATATGATAAAGTTTTTTTTTTTTTTCTTTCTTTCTTTTTTCCTTCTTTTTTTTCTTTCTTGTTTTTTTTCTTTCTTCCTTTTTTTTCCTTTTTTTTTCGTTCTTTTTTTTTTCTTTTTTTTTTGTATTTTTTTTTTTCTTGACCCTTTTAAAGTAGACACAGTTTTTCTCAATCCATTTGTTTTTTTCTTTTGAATTCCTTCATTTTTATTCAGATCTCTTAAAGTATCTTCTAATATAACCAAATGTACAACTTTTAATTGTTCATCTGCATTTTTATTCGATTCTAAAACTGGATTCCGGCTTAGACAATCTACTTCTAAATTCTTCTTTCCTGGAGTATATTTTATTTCATCTTTCGTAGAAGTTTTTTCTACTTTATTTTTATTTTCATTTTTCAAGCACTGTTTCTGTGTTATTTGTATGTCTTCATTTTTATTCTGATCTTTTGAAATATCTTCTAATTTAACCAAATTTACAACTTTTAATTGTTCATCTGCATTTTCATTCGATTTTAATACTGGATTCCTGCTTAGACAATCTACTTCTAAATTCTTCTTTCCTGGAGTATATTTTATTTTATCTTTCGTAGAAGCTTTTTCTACTTTATTTTTATTTTCATTTTTCAAGCACTGTTTCTGTGTTATTTGTATGTCTTCATTTTTATTCTGATCTTTTAAAATATCTTCTAATTTAACCAAATTTACAACTTTTAATTGTTCATTTGCATTTTCCTTCGATTCTAATACTGGATTCCTGCTCATACAATCTGCTTCGAAATTCTTCTTTTCTGGAGTATATTTTATTTTATATTTTGTAGAAATTTTTTCCACATTATTTTTATTTTCATTCTTCAAGCACTGTTTCTGTGTGATTTGTAAATCTTCATTTTTATTATTAATCTTATCATCGTCCTTTGTTTTAAACCAGCATGTTGCTTCAGGGTGATATCGAGTTCCCTTATTTAATTTTTCACAAATCTTACATGGACTTTTATCTTTAATTTTATCACTAGTTCTTAGATTTCCACGTCTTCTTTGATTATCTTCTAATCGTTTTCTTTGATCATCTTCTAATTTTTCTCTCTCACTCCGAACATATTGTAGTAATTGTTTTAATACATCTAATGTTTCATAATCCATTTCCATTTAACAAAATTGTCGTTTTATAACGTGGTAATATTTTCCTTTTGAAAATTAAGTGTAAATAATATGTAAAGTGGGTGTATAATAATAAAATAAACAATGTGTTGCTTTGTAATTAAAGTTTATTCTTAATTTATCTTTATAATAATTTTTATATCTATCTATCTATCTATCTATCTGATTCTGACAGTTAATAATATTATCGGAAGTCTTTTGTTTAATTCTGAGCGACGCATGCGGCATCTGGTGGTAGAACTGTTTTATGTAGGTACTTTTTGTAAGTACTTAATAAAATGTATAGGTAGGTACCTAGTTATTTTATTACATATATATATATATATATATATATATATATATATATATATATATATATATATATATATATATATATATATATATATATATATATATATATGTGTATAAACCATATGTACATTTGTGTTTCAGTCTGAACATAATGATGGCCGCTTTAAGTACGATGAAAATGGAATACCTGTCGATCGTTCAAAACAGGACTCACAAATTCAAGGACCTCAAACAACACGCCTCGAAAGGGCAATAATGGTAATTTTATAAAACTTAATTTTTTCTTCAAATGGCGGAAAACATTCATGATTTTTATTATAAAACATAACAAACTCGTTCAAAACATATCTTCATACATTTTTAATGTCTAATTGTTGAAATAATTTGTAACGGTATGCATTACGTTTTGTCTTATTTATTTTCCCTTATGCGATTTTTTATTAATTACAATAAATATCATTTAAAATTCATGGGGATACAAAATACTCTATGGCATACAGCATACTTGCCATAGTTTGTACCAAAAACATAAAATAGATTAATGTTATGCTGTAATTTTACAGTGAAAAACTATTAATAAAATCATTTGTCCACCTTTTACAACTTTTTAGCATCCATATACATGTATGCCTCCGGGTTTGATTTTCGGGGATTTAAAATAAATATCAGTGATATATAAATATATGTATATATATATATATATATATATATATAAATATATATATATATATATATATATATATATATATATATATATATATATATATATATATATATATATATATATATATATATATATATATATGTTTTTATATATATATATATATATATATATATATATATATATATATATATATATATATATATATATATATATACATATATATATATATATATATATATATATATATATTTATATATATATATATATATATATATATATATATATATATATACATATATATATATATATATATATATATATATATATATATATATATATATATATATATATATATATATATATATATATATATATATATATATATATATATATATATATATATATATATATATATATATATATATATATATATATAAATGTACGTGACTTCCTGCGACATAACCTCTCTTTTGTCAGTTTCCTTGGTGGTCCAGGTGAATATACGATTTTTGGACTTAGTTAGCCAATTGCACAATTTAATAAATTTTTTAATATATTATTTTGAATTTTAAATTCTTTTGCATTTCGAAACACATCATAAAAAAAATTAATACAATAAAAGATCCAACAGGGGCATGGCATATGTGTGGGTATACATAATATTTAAGATTATAATAAAGGGAACTGGCAAGAATACAATATATATTTTCATAAATTAAATTAGATGAAAATTGCTAATTAAAACTAAAAATATTTGATTTTAACAGAAAACAAAAAATCAAAAAGATCAAAATGAAAAAAGTTAGCAAATATGAGTTATTATTATTATTATTTCGAAAAACTATAGAAACAACAACGATCTAGGCAACAACTAACTTACCCTGTTTCAGAAAGATAGCAATCCATATGTTTAAAAATAAAATAAAATATTTTAATAAATCTATAAACAAATATAATAAAATAATGCATGGTTCCGGCACATAAAGCGCAAAGAGTTACATATTTTGTTTTTAAAAAAATACGCATTTATTTCAGCGCCCTTCATGCTCGAAAAATAATTCAGATGGAGATTTTCGTGATACGGAGAATCAATGCGAGGATGGCCCGTGGAAATCTACAGGAGAAAAAAATAACTTCATCTAAAAGGAATACCAAACACTGAAAATACTTTTTTACATTGTTTCGTTTGTTATAAATATACTCAGTTTCTGTTTACTTAATTAAAAGAAATTTTGTACGCATAATACAATTATGTGTGTTACCTACTACATATTGTATAAAATAACATTAAGTAACAATAGATTTTATCATACTTTACGATTTTTTATTAAATCTGTTTTATATGTTTTTTTTTAATATAAAGTCACATTTCTATTTAGTCATAACAGTTTTTTTTCTTGGTAAAGTATAATTTTGTGAACACGAGGACCTGTGATTAAAAACTACATTACCGTATAAAACTTTTAAAAATTTGAGCAATGTATTCGTATTTATCAATCTTAGGAAACCAAATCGAAAAACGCTTGATTGAGACGAAAAACATCAATATTGCGGTGATGAATGAAAAAATGATCATTCAAATCCATGCGTCTGCCACGCGCCACCCTGTATATTATAATACTATTTTTTTTGGTATTCATTCGTTGACAACACGTCATCACTTTCTGTTAAAAAAAGTAAGGCTCCTTTACTTGAAGATATATGACCCTGTAGTCAGGAGAAATCATGGATAAAAAAGGCCCGGCAGTTAGATTTGCATACATCTGGGAAACCCTTAATAGCTCATAGAAACGCGTTTATTAAATGTTTTGCGAATGCATATGGAAGGCCATCAAGTTTATCTACAGTTCCCGGTGTCAGCGAAATTTTCTCTGTGTGTTTATCAACCACATAATAAATATTATAGATTAGATTAATAATATGAAATAATCATTATTACTTTATTGCTTTTAAGACTTTTTTGTATGATCGCTAAATGCTTCAATGATGCAAATGCTTAATTTTTATTATTACATAGTTAGCTAACAAGCGCAATAGCGTTCCTACCTGAAGATGATCTTAATCCTTACAAAAATCCAATACAGCGTTTTAGAATCCCCATTTTTAATGTGCTTTTATTGCTTGACATTTATCGATATATTTTAACTGTACGCCTTTGTTATACTCATATATTTTTAATGTACGCTTTTATTTTACTTGAAGATTTTTTTACTAGAAATTTCTTTAGCACCGACAAGACACACAAGGTGGCTTGGTGGGTCTCTGCAAAAAATCGGAATATGTAATAATTGTGATTTAAATGAATGTATAAAAAAAACAAGGAACTTTCTAGTAAAAAAAACTTGTACTAAATCATTTATTAATTGTATTTTTACTATTAATTGTATTTTTATATTTTTACTATCCAAAATAAAATTACTTTCTATATCATTTTGTTTCTTTTTCATGTATTTTTTTTCTATATAATTTTGTTTCTTTTTCTTGTATTAATATTTCAGATTTTTCATGCCTCAAGAAAATTATTGAATTAATTAAGTCTGATTCTTCTCAAAGTAAATAGTACTTGTAGGGAGATGATCAAGTTCAGTGATATTGGCATGGAGTTTCATGCGTTATATTATACATGAGGGTATTTAAGTACAAAAATGTATTTTTTGGCAGAGAAAAATATGTTTTAAGGCTTCATTATGTTTGTGCACCAAAGGCATTCAATTTTTAAATATGTCTTTTTGAGTGCATAAACCTAAGCTCCTGATCCTAGAGTTATGTTGACTGTAACTATCGCTGGACACTGTCCTCTCCCCTAAATAATCAAGCAGTATGAAAAACATATATTTTCAATCAATATATTTTCAGCAGTATAATTTACAAAAAAATTTAAGTTAATAAGAATTATTGAAATACATTTTTGCTATGTATGTGTAGATAAATGATTGTTAATATCTCAGTTGATAAAAAAATGCCATAAATTGATAAGAGAAATTTACAAAAATACATATACATGTTGTGAAGATATCATATTATATCAGGGCTGGTATTCCATATGGCAGTACACAATTTAACTACGCAGTGTAGATAACGCTACACAGTGTAGCTAACGCTACGCAGTGTAGTTAACGCTAACGTTAAAGCTACGGAGTGTAGCTAACGCTAACGCTATAGCTACGCAGTGTAGTTAACGCTAACGTTAAAGCTACGGAGTGTAGCTAACGCTAACGCTATAGCTACGCAGTGTAGCTAACGCTAACGCTATAGCTACGCAGTGTAGCTAACGCTAACGCTATAGCTACGCAGAGTAGCTAACGCTAACGCTATAGCTACGCAGTGTAGCTAACGCTAACGCTATAGCTACGCAGTGTAGCTAACGCTAACGCTAAAGCTACGCAATGTAGCTAACTTTACTGCTTGGCTTCTATTTCTAATGATTTTGGCATTTTTAAACGGTCTTCAATCGTTATCGTCAAAATGTTTAAAGATAGGTCTCAAAAAACATTTATTATTATTATTAACCATATACGCTCCCTATGTGAAGCATATGGTGTCCACAAACCGTCTCCAGGCGCTTCTGTCGGCTACCAGCTCCCTTGCAACCCGCCAAGTCAGGTCTGCATCCCAAAGTTCTGACGAGAACTGCCAACGAATTGTCACATGTGGTCATCCTGGGCGATGCAAACCTGATGCCTTGTAAAAGAGGTAAGCTTGATTAAGGCTCTCGGGAGGCATGCGGAGTACATGGCCAAGCCAACTGAATCGCCTTCTCTTGACGACAGTTGTGACTAAGAGTTTCTGCCTCCTACTTCTTATCTCTTCTGATGGTGGTTCTTATGATGGTTTGACTTTGTGAGGAATGAAGAGATAAGAGAGAGAAAAAACATTTGATGAATGTTTATTTTTTACTGAATGGAAGTATGGTCAAAGTTATGTTCACTACAATTTAAAATATTCCAATTGAAAGCCTAGTTTTGAAATAAAAAAATAAAAAAATGATTTGTGAGAAAGATAAGATTATAATATAATAGACGATTCTGGAATGCCCATGTCAATAAAATGCAAGAAAATAGAGTGGCTCGTATTGCTCTTCAAGAGAATCCAGATGGAAGAAAACCACCTGGAAGACCTCCAAAGCGATTGCGTGACAGCTGGCAGTCCACATCACAAGAGACCGATAACGTAACAAACAGATTCAAGGATCTAGAAATATTAAGTATATATATATATTTTTTTAAATAATACCATTTCCTCAAAATGCAAAAACAACACTTTCTGCCCTATAGCGGGTAAATATTAAGTTAAAAATATGCCTCTTTTGCTGGGATAAAGTACATTTTCTGGGCATTCCGAAAGCATGCACAGCTGAAAATTGATTATTTTTGATTTATGACTTTCTTGAAAGCAGTGAGAAACATGTGTAGTCATCACATAAACTAACCTGTGACAGATTGTAAACCCTATAAATACCCAGACATCCATACTCTTCTTCATCTACGTTAAAATGTCAATAGTCCTTATGTATTGTATTTATAATGTATTCATCCGAAACCTCTAGCTTCTCGGGAATAAATGACTGCAATAAAATGTGCAAGGACAATAACGATCCTAGAACATGTACTTAAATGGTTAAATTTTATGAAATCGAACTACAAACTTAAATACCTTAATGACGCCAGCTCCCATTTGTATGAAAGCGAAAGCGGAAAACCTGAAAGACAAAACCATCATGCCGGATCGCAAAATCCTCATTTGCCTCAGAGCGGAAAATGAGAATAAAAGTCCCGTCTGAACTGTGCTAGTCTGGAAGTTGGAAGTTGGCCATCCAAAATGACGAGGAGCTTAACAAGCTGCCCTCCAGCGTGACGACCATCGTTCAGGAAGGTATCCTGCCCAACACCTTGGCCATTCTCGTTTTAATTTGTCGGCTCATCATTTCCCCGCTCCAGACTCGATGGCCCGAGACCTATTGAGGCCGTTTAAATCCATTTATTTTTTGTTTACCATTATCATCATCATCCTATTATTATTATTAATATCCATATAAGCGCCCTTGAGGTAGTATTTTACGAAAATGGCGCTAAACAAATTATTATTATTATTATGTAGTATGTTTTAAAATAAATGAAAATAGTTTGGGCTCCAGTTTATTTGGAGCTCTGTGTACGACGCTATCCTTGTCCGAGTGAAATTATGGCCCGGTGCAGTAACGATTAAGGCGAGGGCAATAACCGAAACAAGTTACTCAACCAGGTAAGCAGAGGCTACTAATAAAGACTTATCCCAGAAAAGAGAAACACACTCGGTTCATAATTTCATATCAGGTGATAAGAGTGAAAGGAGATTAATATTAACAAAAAAAACAAAAATTGATTAACAAAGTCATCAACAAATTTATTCAGCAATATACTATGATTCAATAAAATATTATTGTGTATGTTTCATATTTACAAAGAAAATTTAAAAATAAATATGCAACTTAAATAATGGTATGGCGGCCTAAAATAGTCATGGACTGGACTTCTTATGGCAACTTTGTTTTGGTGGAGAGTCACATCTATTCTTGGAAGAGCTTTGGGAAGCATTCGGAGTAGAGGCAACATCGGCAGTGTCCATGGAAGCATTTTCGCAAGAGCAATCATCGTCGTCTTCATCCTTCATCAATTTTCTAGCCAATTTAATGGCTTGAAATTCATTATAATGTTTCTTTCGTTTATCTTGGAATTCTAAACGGATACGTCTCTCTTCCGGTGTTTCATTGTCATCTTCTTCAGAACTGGAAGAGTAATCCTTCCGCGGTTTGTTCATACCCGCAGCTAATTTGGCAGCGAGAATATTAGCGTCAATTTCGTCTCTGGTCGGGTTCAAGTCGGGATCGGAATATTCGGAATACGGTGTTTTTGGTTCTTCAATTTTCATATGTCCGTAGTCCTTATCCGGAGGGTGAAGCGTCGCTATTATATTCATTTCATCGAATCTTTGTTCTTTGGGTTTTTTAGAAGACGAGGGATGTTCTTGACGTTCGACACTACCAGACGATTTAAGAATACTTTTTGATGGACGCTTATTAATATTCTCCGTCATCTTGTCACTAAATAAATTTTGCTGCCGGTTAAACTTAAACTTATTATTAAACAAAATAACTAACCACTCCCAACAACCCAAAGTTTGACGTTTGTTAAATGCTGAAACCGAAATATTTAGTTAGAAGGCGTTCATTTACGAAACGTGCTCTTTTTACGATCACCCAGATCAGAATATTATGTAATATAATGAGCAAAGCTATGTGGTAGGTACTATCTTAAAAGTTTTCACAGCTAAAAAATTTATGTAGATTGTAAGTTATAAGGTTTTTATAAAAAAAATAAATGTGTGAAAAATAAAAATATGATAAGAAACACAGTCGGTTAATTTTTTTTTTTATTTTAGCCACAATCGCTATCTGATTTGTGCATCAGCCACCATATAGGATAGTTGCGGTGTTAAATCGATCGTAATTATATGAAAGCAGTGTAATCTGCAATAAGCAGTGTCTCAATACTAAGCGCTCAAGATTTATGATGTAGGAGTGGAATACATTTGAAAGAATGCAAATGTCGTACATTATGGAGCTTTAGAATACGAGACGTTACTGTTTTATGGGATGAGAAAATAATGAAGATGATTATGATTTAGTACAGTAAACAGAAAAGCAAAATACCAGTAAAAGCTACAATACTATAGGTTGCATTTTCGTACTATGCTGGATTGTGTACGTTGCTGCTAATATTCCTTGTGGTCCCCATAAGTATGAAATGAGATTTCTCTAATACTTAGTGAATTATGTTTTATTTTAATTTAACTTCAAGGTTGAAACATTTTGCAACTAAAAACGTTAGCTTGAAATTGAAAATGGATCATAACATTTATAAAACGAGCATATATATTTATTTTCCAAGCAACAGTTAAAAAAAATTAAAGTAAAAAAAGTGGTCACAAATAAATATTGGGAAAATGTAAGAAAGGTAAGTTAAATTAAACATAACATAACTCATAACCCCACAGCACAATTTATAAAATTATTTTTTATGTAGGTACTCATGGTTGTTGTTGATTATTGATTATTTTATGTGCATGGCTATGTAGGTCTTGCTTACCATTTTTGGTTTTGTTTGAAAATGGCGTCCTGTTTTGAAGTCGATGACAGTTCGATCATTAGTACAAAAATGAAATCTACTATTAGGGAAGAATGACAACTTCTTAATACTTAATTATTATAATTAGCAATGGAACATAATAATTTAGGTGTTAAAACTTCGTTTGAAGATCAGGTAGCAATACGTCCCTCTATAATGGTTGACCTTTTTATATGTTATTCAATACATTCTACAAATTGCATCTATAGTTATTTTTAGTTTGCGAGTAGTGTAGTTCAAGTTTTCTATTCTAAAGTTCTGATAACTGACTCATTATGTTTCAACGTGTAATCGTCTTTTTGATTCTTCATCATTTATTGCCTGGTTTATTGTAAGTTAGTAGGGTTAATCTTGTAATAATTTCTTTGTTTCCAGCCAAATAACCCAGAGGAAAAATTCAACAACATGGACAATGTTCTTCAAATATTGAGTAAAAGAGATGATGAAAGTGAAGCCACAACATCAGTTATCCACACAGAAAGTGTCATTACTGATCTATGCTCAAAAAGTGCCCATTCCTCAGATGAAAACATTATTTTGTCCAAATTATCCATAATGGATGACATCTCAATCAAAGATCATTCTGAAATTCAGGAAAAAAACGAAACCACGGATCAGTGTGATAATAATAGTGCGGAAGAAGTTATTACAAATTCGTCACATTTAACCATTCCTAGTTTGAATTTAAATAGTTTATCCAGTGGCAAAACTATTACGTCTGGCAAAGATTCCAATCGGCCCGAAAGTGCACCGAGCCATGATAGTAACTCAAACGCAGATATAGTCACACAGTCGGAAGATAATGAGCAGCTGGAAGCGCAGGACGTTCCCAACACATCCCTATCACAACCTGTCAGTGCAGATGGATCGAGTATCAGCAGTTCTATACATACTCGTCTCGACTCCATAGAGTTATCGCAGTCAATCGATGATAGTTTGCTAGCGAGCAAAGCAAATCCGACACCTGTGGTCCAAGTTAACGCACTAAATCCTCACAGCTCGGATGTTCCCCCCCTGAATCAAGAAGAATTAGCCACGGATCCTCCTTTACAATTAAACGCCGATTTCCAGGAGCTCGAGAAGGACAGCACGGGGAAGAGTGTATCATCATCCACGACATCGGAAGAGATTTTAAAATTGGATATAAGGGGACAAGCTACTGCCAAAAGAAACTTCCCTTTCAGCAAAATAATTTATTCTAATGTTGACAGTATTCTCAATCCGGTCAGTAGAAATAAATTTATAACTTTGAATGCGATAAATTTAGTTGGAAATCATGATCTAGATATATCAGAATATCAAGAAGATAGGAAAGATTTAAATTCTGAAAAAATAACATTTAAAGATATAAGTACCTATGACAGTGAAAACATCACAGTGGATAATGAGGATCCCGTGTATGCTGGAAATGAAGATTTCGAACGGGATTTTGAAATGGAAGAGTTGATAGTAAATCAGTCTCGAGATATCTACCAAAACAAGGACACCGCGGATAATGATTTATTATTTGATATCCAAAATAAACCACCAGCTGAAGGAGAGTTTTCAATGAACACCATTACTACCGATTATAAAACATTTCCTGAAGATTTTCATCATAAGGTAATATTTGTGAATTTCGAATAATATTTATTCATAAAATTACTTTGTATGAAATGCATTAAAAATCTAAATATAATCATGGAAGACAGGTTTTTAGAAATAAATATTTATAAAAATATTCTAACATACCATTAAAATATATAATTTATTTAGTTTCCAGATATTCAAAAATTCCTTTTACAGAAGATCGAGGAACTAAAATTATCCTCGATCCAATCTGCGGAACAAAGGGAAAGCCTCCAGCTTCAGAATAACCATTTATTATCGGAAATATCTAAATTACAACAGATTCTATGCGAAGTATCTTCGCCAGGCCTTGAACTTAAAGGTCAGCTTTCAGATTTTGTTAAACATGAAAATTTATTGAACGAAGGTTCCATGAACTATACCAACTTTACCGAATCGTGTCTCGGCCAAAGTGAACATGTTAACTCACCTGTGTTAACTTTATTATCTTCCGAAGAAAAAAGCAAAGGCCCTTTTTGCGAGAACAAATTATTTAAAGATGCTTTGGACGTACATTTGCTGGAGGAGGCGGAACCAAAAATTATAAGAGAAAAAGTATTTGCCATTCTGGAAAAGGAAATTCTGTCATTTTTTGATAAGAGTCTCGAAGACATAAACAATCATGTTCAAAATCTCAGCAAAAGCGAGAATGAAATTGATTTAAAAATGACTTTAAATGATATTCTCTCTTACATGAAACCGGATAATCATGAATTGATAGAATTTTTTAAAGGTATCGAACAAAAGCATCAAAAAGAAGTTGAGAAATTGAGGACATATTTTGAAGAAAGGTGTGCTAAAATGGAAAAAAAGTGAGTTTATAAAAAAACCAATATGTTTATTCTTTATTCTCTACAGTCAATCTTCAATGTAATAATTTTTTGACTCTTATGAGAAGTGATAATTTTTGCTTGTGTTTCTACTCATTCTACTTTTTAATAAGTTAACAAATATTCAGTAGAATAATACTGTAATTACAAATTTTGTGTATTGAACTGTTTGAATTACAATGAATAATTTTTAGCTACTCCGAAGACGTATTCAGTCAGCATAGTAAAAAGTTATCATCGTCATCATCTACAGATTCATTGGACAATTGTCCAGAAGCTTTACCCTTCGGTAGCCCTCTTCACGGCGCAGGAGACAAAGGCTTCGATGTAACACATTACAAAATAAAAAGAAGCCACAGCGCTGAATTTCATTTAGGATTGGACGAGGTAAGGTCATAAATACTTAAAAGTGTGTACCATACAGTGGCAGAGGTGTATATGAAATGAATTACCTGATACATATTACTCAATATCTCTAACATTACCTGATATTACACAACGTCTCTAACAGTGAGAAAATGAAGGTTAAAGAGCAGATTTTAGGTTGCTTCAAAATTATGTTTAACACACTTTGGAGGAAAAAGGTATTTCTACCGGTTCGGTAGATTGATGCTTAAGGACGGTAGATTGATGCTTTATTTTCTGCGCTAGCCTCATTTCAAAGGCAAAAAAGAAGGAATTATCCACAGTTTTTATATGAATATTATATACCAATCCCTTTGTTAAAGTCTTAACCATATGTACATAATGATCAAATCCTGTCGCCAGCGGTTCTCAGGCGTAAAAAATGCCTGTCAGAAATGCGTTAACTTATAACATTAAATGTTTTATTTTCAGGTAACAATTCTTCAGAAGTCGTTGCTTAATATGAAAAGTGAACATCAAACGCAGATACAAGTGCTAAAGACCCAGCACAAAATAGATATGATGCATCTATCCGAGTCACACGAACTTCACTTTGCTGAAATGGAAGAGAATTACAAGAATCAAATTGCAGAATTGAAGGCGCATTTGCAAACTTTGGAGAATACAGATCATGGAGATCTTCTGCACTTTGAACATCGCGATGCTGATTTTGAATTGGAAAAAGTATGTTCTGTCATTTTATTAATTATATTTTTGTAATATTCTAATTAATAA
This sequence comes from Brachycentrus maculatus, assembly GCF_059751285.1. Taxonomy (NCBI): domain Eukaryota; kingdom Metazoa; phylum Arthropoda; class Insecta; order Trichoptera; family Brachycentridae; genus Brachycentrus; species Brachycentrus maculatus. Next base: position 252,108 of record NW_028281075.1, on the reverse strand, counting down.
TACAACCAAAAGTACTTTTCAGTTTTGAAAAGTCCATTGAAAGAAATAAAGACATTTCGTCGTGTTTCATAGCATTTCAATTTCTCAGTGTAAAAGGACATGCGTACAGAGTGAGAGTACTCTGTTTTCACAAAGTGCCTCGCTATTGCTAAACATATTGTTGATCTGCTAATATTATCTTTATTATTACGAATTGATCAAACATATAATTCCAATTTGTATAACTAACCATCACGCCGCTTCCCCGCAGGGGTAGGCAGAGAGAATAGAGCGCCACACCACTCTGTCCTTGCAAACATTCTTCGCCTCTTCCACGTTCATGCATCTCCTCATACATACCCGCCGATTGTTACGACTCCTAACCTGACCACTTTCAAGTATTTGGCATACCTGATCGTGCCATGTTTTTCTCGGTCTTCCTCTGCTTCTTTTCCCGCTAACATTCGCCTCATAAATTTGTTTTACCGTTCTTTCCTCACTCATTCGTTCTACATGTCCAAACCATCTCAACACACCTTTCTTAATATTATCGATAATGCTTATCTCAGCTTTGCATTCTTTCCTTATTTCACTATTCGCACATCTATCATACATCGTTTTGTTACACATTCTTCTGAGAGATCGCATTTCGACTGCATTCAGTCTACTTTCATCCTTCTTTTGCCAACTCCATGTTTCACTTCCATACATTAGAGTTGGAACCAGTACTCCGTTGTGCACTGCCAGTTTAGCTTCCGCTGATAGGTTTTTATTTGCTATAACTGATTTCAGTGCACCGTTCACTTTGTTCCCAGCATTCACTCTCCTTTCTATATCTTTATCAATCTTTCCATCCCTAGAAAACATACTACCTAAATACACGAAATCATCTACCTGTTCCAGAAACTCTCCGTTTACCAATATGTATATTAATTGTTAAATCAAACACTGATTTTTTTGAGTCTATTAATTTGTTTTTTTATTGTTAAAAACTGTTGTTTATTGTTAAATAAATAAATATAATTCCAATCTCCGTAGCACCAATTACATATATACTTTCTATTTTTTGAGATGCCACTTTTGGCATCTCAAATTTTCAGGTATGTTACCTACCCAATATTACATATTAATGACAATCTATATTTGTATATCACGGAACTAATTCTATTTTGTTGTAGGCATTACTATCGGATATCAATGCTAGTTCGTCCAACTGGCCCCTGGAGTTCATGGACTTGAGAGACAAGATCCAGGCGGAAATGCAGCAGACTATTGAACATTTGAAAGCTGCACATGCTGCCGAGGTAAGTTTATTATCATTATTACACTTGATCTAGGTAACTTTGGATATTTTTTGTATTTTTGTTTTGCAATTATGTACATTTGTTTTCGCTCTGAAAAGTATAATCAAATACTTAAGAATGTCAGGGCTCAGTAGTAAATTGTATGATTCCTACGGAGGCTGTAGAGTTGGAAAAAAAAACATGACTCCGATTCCTATACATATTTACCAACAAAATGACTCCGACGCCACGACTTTGACTCAAAATAACTAAATTTTATCAGGTTGCTTCCTACCTTTGCATATAGACTTTTTTTGTTATTACTTAGGAAACGTACCCCTGATTCCTGCTACTACAAAAAATTAGTAGAGAAGTTGAGAGAATTGACCGATGCAGAACGATGACTGGCAAAAAAATGCGCGCAAATTGCGTGCAAACAAAAAGAGAAACAAATGCTCCTCTTTCGACGTGAGAAAGTAGGAGACACATTTTCGTAGTCCATATGCATTAAATGGATCTTGGTGATTCACTATATCGGCGCGACTTGTGCCTGCAAGTTTGATATTCGTGCACAATACACATTCATTATAATAATTTTAAAAAATGTATTTTCAATTTTAACAAAAATGTAGTCAGAGTCGCTCGTTTTTTACGACTCTGACTCCGGCCCAAACACCGCGACTCCGACTCCAACTCTGACTCTGACTCCACAGCCCGGATGACTACACCAAATACACATACAATAAATTTAATCCTAAAAATAGAGAGTATTCTAAACTACCTGATGTTAAATCAGGATAACATATTGAAACCATTTCTGTAAGGCCTCAATAGCTTGGGAATAACTGGGTATAATTCATCATTTATTTTACCACGCTTGTGCAAGTTCACAGTTCCGTCCCGCAATAGCTTCCCACTCCATATTCTTCTTATCCGCACCCAATGGTGCATAGGGCACTGCATCGTATTCACGCAGTGTTATCTTGATTTTAACTTACATGAAGGCAAGGTGATCTTTCCTGCGCTTCGGAGACCAGTCCAGGATAATATAAAATAAATATTTGAGTGTTAAATCACTAATATTACTTGGGAATAATGTTACCGAATACTAACTAATATTTCTTTTTCTTATTGCATTTTAAATTTAAAATTGTCCTATAATATTTTTTTTATGACATCCCAATTATTTTATTATTTCTTTACTGGCCCTTAAGTTTAAGTTTAAGTTTAAACTTCCCAATAAGTTTTAAAAAAATGCAACAAATTAGTGCAATAATAATACATATATTGCATAAGTAAAAAAAAAATTACACGCACCCCTACTCTATTTCTTTTAACACCAGATGTCGTCAATTAGGTCCGGAGTCGTTTATTTCGCTGTTTTTTTTGCGTGGCGTAAAAAGCAGGTGAACATCAATAATTAAATGAGCGTGCAGCATTATTTACTTGTTCATCGATTTTTTGAATAACGTTTCAAACATTTAGTTAACTAAACTCCAAGAGATATTTTCGTCACGAAACAATGGCACAGTGTTAATAATTTATCGAACATATTTTATTTTTGAATTATTTATGTTTCATCGCGGTATTTCTGGCACCCCAAAAGTCCCGGTAACCAAAGGGTTATTTATCATCATAATTTCGTATTTTAAATACGTATTATATTTTGATAAAATTAAGTAAAAAATACGTAAAAAGTCCTATCAATCTGATGTTGAGAATAAAAAAATGTCTTTCAACTGATCAAAATACAAGAATAAGTACAAATATGAAAAGTACATTGTTCAAATGACGCTCACTGCACCACGGCAGAGAATACACGTCGACGTGACAACATGACAATGATGCGCTGCAAACAAACATGAGTATGCGATGAGTACTTAAGACAGAAGTCTACATCTCCTGCCATGTGTTTACAATACTTTTCCTAGTGTGGCTAATAATACCATCCATCTTTTCCCATCAGCTGGAAAAGTCCATTGGATGCCACGCGGTTCTGTTTACACACAAGAATATGGTCCCCGTTTCTCAAGAACCATTAGTTGTTGGTGTGGAAGGCGACGGAGAGCTTCACCCTCCTAACAATTATTGATGGCGGTCCAGATTTAGGAATTTCATTATTATGCGCTCTCCTAGATCGAGTCCCTAGTTATTTCAGATTTTAGTTAGCGAGCGTTAACGACTCACAAAGCGGGAAGTTAACAAAAGATTATATGATGATTCAGAATCGAATATTCGAAAAAAATCGTGGCATTCGTGAAATTTCAAACTGATTATAGTTCACACTATTGTGGTATTCTATCTTTCTCTAGCAACGCTCTAGGGCGCCTATCCGAGGGCCCAATAAGGCACTACAAGCGCTCTATCTTCGTCAACAAAATTTATTATCTCTCTTTTTCGTCAGGAAATTTGAAGGCCCTGAAAAAAAAACAGACCACCGTTAGTTCTCTCTCTCTCGCGAGAATTTTATTAGCCCTGACAATCCCAGCGAAATTTCCTCCCAGGGAAAATTTTAAAGTGCTGAAAACCACAGGAAATTGGATTTTTTAAAACAAAATCACGTCAGCGATATAAAAAAATCTTTAATGATTCAAACTGACGATATGCGTTTGGGCGGACGTCGAATTAAACTTGTGGACAAGGCGACAGCTAGTTTCCAATAGAGGCTGTGGCCCGTAAAAGCAAATTGAAGCAAACGGAGATGAGAGATTATTCACTGGTAGGATGTTTACTTTCATAAAATTATAATCAATAGGGGCTGATCGTTATTTGGATGAAAAAAGTCATTTTGTGCTACTATACGGCGGCTACAGTATGCGCCGGCTATGGTGAAAAAAAGCGTATCATTACTGTCATTGACTGCCAACATAAACGTATTTTCAGTATTTTTTTTTTTCATTTTTTATTATTTTTATAGTGTTTAAAATTAAGAATGAAAACATTGATTAAAATTTCTCAAAAATCACTGTATAAAATATTATTTTTGATTACAATTTTAAAATATATACATACTTATATGTATATTTATCGGTTGTTTACCTCTGGTCAATGGCACATCGTACATTATATTGTGTTTGTAAATACATTATAATGTATTCAAACATTAATAAGGGGTTTTGAACATGTTTCTTTAAAAGAAAACCAAAATGGTTTTTAGAGCAATTTTCAGGTATCTATTTTGTTCGAGAGATATTTTTGTACATAATGAAGTGACCAGAATTGTATTATTAAGAAATTAACTGGTCAAATTGTAAGCTAAAATAAAAATAAAATAAAATCATATTTTTGGCGTTTCTCATGCATGCGATTATAATCCAGGATTCGGACCTCACATGCAAATAAAAGAGTTTCTGCTCAATAAGCTTCTTTTCATCTCACCAATAGATGTCCAGTAAAATTCTGGTGATTCAAGAACAATATTTCGAAATTGGATAATATATTTCATAACTTTCAAAAATTTGAGTAGCGTGTTTGTCAATCATGGGTAGAATTGGTGAATATTACACGTGTGTAAAGTGATCACTTAAACCAGCCTATGACGGCCGTAAACCCCTTAAAAGCATAGACTTAGAAAATAATTTGAAAAATAATTTCTATAATTGGAGATAATCCAGATTTGTGAATAAGTACACACTCAAAATGTTATAAGTAAACAAACAATTGTATTTAAAAAATATCAAGGCAATTATAAAACCCAATAAAATGGTCTGTGTTTTGAATATTGAAAGCATTAACTTTGTGGATCATATTGATATATTTTTTTGAGAAATAAAAAGACTTTGTTTTTTGATCCACTCACATTAGAGGAACTATTGCAAATTAACCCAAAATGGCTTAGGGTTTTGGAAGATGTTCGTTGTAAAGTAAATAAATAGGCGTATTTTAAATACAGACCATTTGAGAAATAAAAGACTGTTTTTTGATCCACTGAGTGAAAAATGTGAGTGGATCAAAAAACAAAGTCTTTTTATTTCTCAAATGGTCTGTATTTAAAATACGCCTATTTATTTACTTTACAACGAACATCTTCTAAAACCCTAAGCCATTTTGGGTTTATTTGCAATAGTTCCTCCCTGCCGCGTGCATTTGCCGATGAATGCAATCATTATGCAACTCTCATCTAAATTGAGTTTGAACTTGATTGCGTCTTTTTTTGGTGCCACAACATCCGAGACACTGGCCGGGGATACGCTCACTGAAACATGGAAATGATTTGATCTTGACATTTCCTAGAATATTTACGGAAATAGTCTCGATAAGAAATAAAAAAATACGAATTAATATTTTAAGCTTCGATTCTCAGCTATTTGTGTCCGTTTTACCCCGTAAACTCCGAATGAAATGGCATTTTCAAGTCATGATTTTGTTTGAAAATCAGATTAGATCCTGGCACAATCTGATACAAAAAAAAGTAAATACATGTTTTAAATTATTTGAATTAATTTAACAAAAATTGAAGTTGAAAGGGGAAAACATAAAACAAATGTTTGTACATATTTCCTCGTGTTATTACGATTATATGACATGATATATATATAATTCCGCTCGTTTTAAGTAGGCATTTTTAAATGACAAACTCCCTTTAATTCAATAATATAAGAGTATTTTAATCTCGCAAGCTTCTAAGAATATATCTTATCGAGTTTTTTTAATGAAAAAACTATCCTTAGTCTTTTTTGGAACTAGATATATATAGGTTCCTCTTTTTCTTATCCTTGCCCCCTCCCTCACTTATCGTGCATCCAATGGAGCAAAGGGTACCGCACTGTATGGTTGCAGTGTTATTTTGATAAATGAAATGAAGATAAAGCAAACGGTTTTACTCGTAACCCTTATCTGCACACAGAGGTGCTTAGGACGCTGCATCGTATTGACGCAGTGTTGTTTTGATCGTTACTTGCATGAAGGCAAGTTCGTCAATCTTGCGCTCCAGGGATTAATCCAGGGTAATATTAAATAAATATAAAAGCTAAAAAATCACTTATATTTATTTTGACTCCCCCCGGGAATAGCACGGTAGCTAAACGCGCTAACCATTACACTACGGAGGCGGAATATTTAATAAGCAATATGAAAGTGCTCTGATTTTCCTGTAAACTCGAACGAAAATCAGTTCTGGGACCTTGAGCATTGTAAATAAATACTTTATCCACATCACCACAGAGATGGTGCTATTCGGTGTTTATGTAGCCATCCGGGTACATGTACAACGCGCAAACGTGTTTCTCAATAGCCTATGAAACATCCATTCAATCATCTTTACAAAACGAGCAGCGACCACTGGCTGATTTCATATGGTTACTCTGATTTCTCCGTGTAAATGTATATAGCAAAGGGCTGTCATTAGGACCGTGCGACAGTGCGGCCGCACAGGACCTCGCGCTGGAGGCTGGAGCTAAAAATCTATCGAAGTACGGTTTGAGGTTCCACCACTCTACCATCCAAAAAGATCCGCACAATTGGTAGTGTAGTGATAAGTGTGTTTAGCTGCCGTATTGGCTTCCGGATTCGATTCCCGAGGGGGTCGAAATAAATATAAGTGATTTTCACTGTATACTTTTTCACCCTAGGCTGGTACTCACCTGAAGCGCAGGACTGATCTTCTCACCTTTGTGCATTATAAATCAACGGTTTAAATGATATTGCTTCGGTCCTGTGCCCTGTGAACATTGAAGAAAATAATAAAAAAAGTGCGCAAGAATTTCGGTCGACTCCACCGGGAAAAGTGTTTCTTCTTCGGGTTGTCGGCGTCTTTCATCGGGCCTCGGCTTTTCCTAGGGACGGCCCTGCGCAGTCATCGTTATTTAGTCTGCCGAGCGTGTTAGTACGCCGAGCCGTACTCGCGCTATATTTACCATACACATACTGTTTGGTAGATTTATTGGACTGTATACCTCGTGTACTGTGAAGCGATTCTGGGTTTCCGACTCGATGTCTCCAGTGCGCAACTGCGCAGCCGGCACCGCGCACTGCATCGGATCTCCAGCGAGAGGAGCGCACTTCCCGCATCCCGCGACAGATATAAATACATTTCTCCGAGGGGCGAACCGCTGAGATATTTCAACCATTCATTCGACGGTGACCTTATCGCGGCAGCTTATTTGGAAAATATACTCGTGTCATTCTGGCGGCTTCTGTCTCTTTACTGCACTTATTGACCGAGAGCTGTGACTCATGCGTAGTATTCGCACGGAAAAAACGTAAATATAGTAGTACATATCGCTCACTCCTTTCAAGAACATCATAAATCAAAAAACTAGATTTTTCAGGAGAACGTTTTTAAAGTTTAAAAATATATTACAATGTATTAAAAATAAATATCAAGGCATTTTTTTTACTTTTTGCTGTGCAACAGATCTTTTTAGGTAAAACCTGAAGGTTTTTTCTCCATTTGAAAAATATTTAGTATATTTAAAAAAAAATTAAACCATACCTTTTCTTCAAAATGCAAAACAACACTTTCTGCCCTGTAGCGGGTAAATATTAAGTAAAAAATATGCCGCTTTTGCTGGGATATAGTACATTTTCAGGGCATTCCGAAAACATGCACCACTGAGAATAGACGATTTTTGATTTATGACGTTCTTGAAAGGAATAAGCGATATCCCCCATTCCTGGTCGGTATTGTTTACTGGTACAATCGTTATCTAGGCGATAACTTCGCTTTCAATGATAATGACGATAAAATCGTTATCAGATTGGTTAGTTAGGGAAGGATATCAGGTAGTGGTAGTTTTGAAGTTGAATACATCAAAAAGCAAATAATTTACTACATTACTCTTTGTTTATTTTGCATAACCTAGCCATTTTTTCTAACCTTTTTATACGTCTTTGACCGTTTATTTTTCGTCGAAATATATTCGAGATATATTTTTTTTAATGTACCAAAATGTTTTTTCATCCTTATGTCACGTCATCGAACATATTCCACTCGTATATATTCGTGAATCTAAAATGCGTACATCACTGATCTTCCTGCCATCATATGATCAAGTACAGTTGCCCATTTTAAAAACCAAGTTAGGGTTTTGTGTAATATAAAACTGGAAAAAATAATCTAATACATAAAAGTACATTTTACTTATGAATTTATTGTTGTCATGTTACATTTGATATTTTAAACTATTTGACTAGATTTTCGAGATTTAAAAAGTTCGCAAACAGAAATTTAAAATCATTTGGAAATCAAAATAAAAATTTATGCCAAACCTTATTGAAATAAAACTAGGAAAATATATTTTTTAAATGACCCTCACGAGTTTTTCAAATTCTCTCTTCAACGGACTGGCATATCTTGGTGATAATTTTAACAGCTTGTACGAGTACGGATATGCAACCCCGAGGGCCCTAGCCATTATTGATATTTTTCTCTTTCTGTTTTTTCCCATATAACAGTAATGTCCTTCACATTGAGATCCTTCATCAAATATATTGGTATCCTAGATCCGAAAATCTTAAGCGCAGGATGATCACTCTGCCTTCGTGACGATGGAGCTAACTCTATGTTATTCCGAAGCGGTGTCCTATGCACCACGTAGGTGCAGAAAAACATCTCAAACGAGGCAGCCACGTGGATTAGTTTTTTTTACCATTTACTCTTGTTTTTCTATCTGAAAATCTTTAAAAAATCGCTCAAGTCGCCTACCCAAAGAAAAAGGTTTAGTAAAATAAAATAACAACTAAGTATATAGTTTTTTCCGCATAAATTTTATTTGACCAGCGACCGGGTTTCGTCGTAACTGACATTATCAGACTGGTGACCAGTCTGATGATATCGGTTACGAAGAAACCCGGTCGCTGGTCAAATAATTTTTTTGTGAAAAAACGTACGTAGTTGTTATTTTATTCTATAAATGCAGTTCCACCAAGAAATGTCAGTACAAAACTTAAATCTCATAAAAAGGTTTAGTGTTTTTTTTAATATATATTTAATTGGCTTATATGGGTATGTTTTATATTTATAGTCTTTTATTTTTGTGTATTTTATTTATTCACTCTAATATTTATTCAATATTACCCTGGACTGGTACCTAAAGTGGAGGGCTGGTCACACCTTTCCTTCATGTGTTAACGATCGAGATAACACTGCATTTATATGATGCAGTGCCCTATGCAACATCGGGTGAGGATAAGGGTTTGAATTTTTTTGTGGAAGGCGCCTGAAACGCGTAGTTTTGAGAATCGCCGGCGCCGTCGTCAGCGCGATGTTTAGTTCATGCCGTCCCGTCGACTCCAGACAACGAGACAACCAGACAACAGCGCGCGACGCGGCGCAGCGCACGATCCCTCGTGGCCAACTCGTATCTGAAAAGGCACTTCCTCGTTTTGTTATGATTAATCCGGTAATATTTGATTTGTGACATTTCTGTGAGCGTGTCGGACCCGAGTCGACGGTCAGTGTACTTTGTGATCCCGTGCAGCGTTCTGTGGTCCGTGCCCATTGCGGTGGTTAATAATAGCCCGTTTTGTATATTCGCCTAATTACAAACCCGACAACTAATAATTATAATTATAAATTTTACGTACAAATTTTGAATTGAAACATTTGTGAATATTTTGGATTCGATGTTATTCGAGTGCTGGTGAAGACTGACGTTTGTTTTCAGTGAAGAGTGAACTGTGCGTGAATAATGATTTACCGCGAATAAAGTTATGTTTCGAACTCTAAAACTTTGTCGCCTTGTTCGTCTTGAGAGATGGCAGTGAAAAACGTCTTCTTGGTATGTTTGTGCGATATAAAATTTTACTTTATACTGGACAGTCTTTGATCCCTAGACGCGCTGAGACAACAATAAAAATATACACAGAATTGGCATCCTTACAATGTAATTCGTGGTTTTTACTTGAATATTTGATGTTTGAAGTGCCCGAGATCCATATCTTACAGTTGCCTATGCACCTTACAGCGCGGACTAGCGAAAGAAAATAATTATTTTGATTATTTCTTGTGTATTGAGTCACTCTCTCTAGCTATTGCGATAAAGAGAGTAAAAATATGAATTACCGTATGTTTCTGTTTAAAAAAAAATACTTTATTTACTATGAAATGTTTCCATGGTTCAAAGCAATTCTCAGTTTTTTTTTTAAATTATTAGTTTTTAAACTCTTCTTTTGACGTATTTTTTAAATTATTCTTATCATTTTTATAAATAAACATTAAAAAATGAAATAAACAACAACTTTAAAGATTGTATGTTTGTATATGTACGAGTTCTGACTCCGTTTCTTAATCTCCGAGGAGTGGAAACGAAATGGTCTATGTCAATAATTTGAGTCGAAGGTCCGCTGAATGTCCCCATTTTTAAAATAAACGAAGGTCAATGAGGTATGAGGGTAAAAGCTCGAGATAATCTTTCGAGCTTCACGTGCTCTTATTTACCTATTTTCCTTGACAATAACTTGAATTAATTTGAAGTGTTGTTTTGTTTATCATTGTGGTGTTACATATGCTCGATATCCATCGCTGTTACAACCACCAATAGTAATTACATACAGTGTCATTTATTTGACTTATTTGATTCTAGAGAAAACTTTTAAGGCTCAAATTTGTTTGTGACGTATTTTTTAAAGACGTGTGTCTTATGAGCTTAAATTATCGGTAAACATTATAGTCGAGTCATATTTTCACAATATCTACAATACTTCTAACTAATTACTTGTTTCTCGGTTTGAAAATTACAATAATTGAAAAATTTAGTCTTATTTGTTATGTGGTAGGAGATCAATTGTGCAGGTCCTCACCAAAACGTTACATTTCCATTTTAAATGGTTTTAAGTAATCAGGAATTCCAGCTTGTAAAATTGTTACGTTTTGGTGCGATTTAATGATTTCGTATTGGTTTAACATAGGATTGGTCACGTTTTGTCGCAACTTTAATTAATATTTCGATAGAATACAGTAAACAGAACAGATTTGCATTCAAATTATTTTTTGTGCAATATTGGAAATATAACTTTTTGGCGAGGACCTCTACAAGTGTACTCGGTTCACGGAACTATGTACATACTATTGAAAATAATAGATGAAAAATGTATCGTAATTAATTTTAAAAATACCATAAATTTATTTCCTACTCATAATTTTAATGTATAATATTTTGTATTCAATTATAGTATTATCGATTAATCGTTTTTTTTCCGAAAACATTATTCGTCTGCAATAACCTATACCTACAATATCCCTTGCCCACACCATAAACTATATTTTCCTCTTTTTATATGAAAATATATTTTCTTTTAGAAATATTCTATTTAAAGTTACTAAATTTTGTATTTTTTTTCAACAAAATATTGCGTTTTTTGTCGCTCTTGACACATTTGCTCGAATAACCTGAATGCGTTCTTAGATTGAGAAGATGTGACAGTTCTGCTTTTAATGTTTTTAGAATACTTATATTCAATTTCGTGCACATGTTATGGATAAATAAATAAATATTTTCTGATAATTTTTCTTACAATTTTTCGTATGTCAATTTATAAAAACATTTATCATTTAAATATAGCCGGTAAATGGAGTCTGTATTACTTTCGAGTCTAAATGTTATCGAGTAGTATTCTTGCATAGCAACTTACAAACATCAACTTACGCTCTTTTATTAATACGAATAAATTGCCACATATTTTGAAACATTTGTATATTTTGCCGAACAATTTGACTTTGATGTGGCCGCTCTCGGTAGCATACTCCAGTTTGACGACTGGCGATCTACAAAAGGTATAAAAATCTTTTTAATCTTACCTATTAAGTGAAATAAAAATTGAGCAAACTCACGATATTTATAGGACAAGAATAATAAACCGAGTATTGAATACATTTTTTTAAAGATAAATATTTGTTTTTATTTTTTATTATTACTTTTATTATGTACCCAAATGTTTTTATATCATACTATTTTCGTGAGACTAAACGGCTCATTATTAAAAATAGGTATCAAATTGTGATAGAGTGGGTTCGAACCCACAAATTGGGAGTCCGCGACACTTACCACGGGACCACAATCCGACACTTGTTTTTTCATTTGATTTATTTATCGTTTTGCAGTACTTAGTGCATAGTTGTAAAAAACGGTGATAATATAGTGCATTAGCTTATAATTATAATATTATGAGTTAACTTGAATATATGAAAACCAAAATGAGAAATATAAATTACTCATCGGGAATATTATAAATATGACTTATGTCTGTAATATGTTTTGAAATAAATAAATACACAATGTTGGTGTGTTTTTGGGCTTGGCAAATGGGCGGAAGTACCTCTAAATCTGGTACGGAATCTCGGATTTTGGGACAAAAAATCTCGGTAGTCTACAGAGCGGGTACTAACTTTTGGCACAGTTTCGTGGGGAATTCCGGATACATATACCTATACAATTTACGTAAAAATACGACTGTACATCCAACAGATGTTTTTTTTATGGCGGGAAATTGTGCCTATTTCCGATGTGTAAATCTTTTATTTTGTTCCTATCCCCTATCCCCCATTCTTAGATAGTTTTACCGGAGATTGTCAAACTGTATACAATTATTAAGTATAAGGTAATTAACGAATATAATATGTTTTTTTTTTTAGTTAGTTTTTTTAGGAATATCGACTTTGATGTGAGTAGGTACCTACGCAAAATAAAGGACTAGGCGTATACTTTTTTTAAATCAGAGCGTTTATGTTGTTGTTTTATTTCATACTTAAGGAAAATGCAAAATAAAAAATCTTTGAAATCGTTTTTCAAAAACATACAATCTTTGATCGTTTTTACTTTTATATATTTTTTACAAACATGTTGGTAATATAGGTATATAATCACTTACCGATATTTTTTTGTCTACCGGTTTCGAGACGTACCCGTCTCGTCGTCAGGACAATCACTACAACAGCATGCAAACAATACTACACGTCACCACCATAGCACTATTCACACACTTAAAACTACACAAAATGTTTATCACATCCGATTTTGGTCGACCCGAGGACCAACATGCGCTAGGGGCTGTAGATTAAACATGCACTAAGAGCCGAGGTCTGACATGCATTTAAAATATTAATGATATTGAGAATATTAAATAGTTTGTTCAAAATAGAAAATTTTTAGACCGGTAGGGATTGGCCATACTGCTAGGGCTGGATTTCCCTTATGGCTAAATGGGTCCCAGATTTTGCTATTTACTAAAATCACTCTTGAAAGAGAAGTTCGCTGGTTTAACCCGTCATATTATCTGGCTTATTTTTATAGAGATAAATATATCGCCCACTCCTTTCAAGAACGTCATAAATAAAAAATCGTCTATTTTCACTTGTGCATGTTTTCGGAATGCCCAGAAAATGTACTATATCCCAGCAAAAGATGCATATTTTAACTTAATATTTACCCCCTACAGGGCAGAAAGTGTTGTTTTTGCATTTTGAAGAAAAGGTATGGTTTAATTTTTTTTTAAATATACTAAATATTTTTCAAATGGAGAAAAAACCTTCAGTTTTTACCTAAAAAGATCTGTTGCACAGTAAAAAGTAAAAAAATGGCTTGATATTTATTTTTAATACATTGTAATATATTTTTAAACTTTAAAAACGTTCTCCAGAAAAATCAAGTTTTTGATTTATGACGTCCATGAAAGGAGTGAGCGATATATGCAATTTTGATAGACTCATTTCTCTTTATTTTTATTTAGTTTTTAGTATATCTAAAATGCAAAGTGGATAGATTTACTAGGTTTGCAGGTTCTCGTAAATAAAAGACACATTCATCAATTTTCTTGTAAATATTACTGAATCAATAATACTTGTAGAGTGTTTGGATGTATTATAAGAATATTTACTTTTGTTGTTCCCAGTTATCTGCCGTTCAGAGTGAGAACTCTTCACAATTGGCTCTCCTAACAGATAAATACAAAGTTGAAGCTGACAAGTGGAAACAGAAACGAAATGATGCTTTTGACAAGAATAGAAAATTGGAAGAAGTTATCAAAGACAGGTAGGATTGTACTCTCCAAATTCAATTAAAAAAATCATTCTGTAAAAAGTTATTGATATTTTTTTCCTTACTCTTATTTGTATGAAGACAATGCTCTTTACTCTCCACAGGGATGGACTTAGGCTCATGACAGCGACTCTAAGGAAAGTTTTGACTCAACTCGTGGAATACTTTAATCTGTGCGAGGAAGAATTAAACAACACTTTTGTTGGTGAACTTCTGAGGCAAATTGTAAACGCTGACGATAACTTTGATAACACTATCATTCTAAGGTCAGTAAAGTTAACACTGTTTATTATTGTCGTGATAAAATTGTTAGCCATTTCAATAAGATATAAATTCAGCTCAATGATACATTTCTCGTTGTTATTTATTTTATTCATTTATAATTTATTATTAATTTAGTTTTATCCTTTTTTCAAATTAAACTAAATATATCTTCTATGTGCTTGTTTATGTAATAATACTATTTACAAAATAATACAGAATGTGTTTTCTAAACAATTTAAAATTTAAAATATTTACTTATAAACCTGATATAAATATCATTAACTCGGTTTATAAGCAAGTATGTTCGGACGGAAATGAACTTCGAGTGTATTTTGCAGCTCATTTCAAACAGCCAAAGAGTCGGATTCTCACTTGAGGTCGCTGCACGGGTCAAGGGAGAATCTGGACAGTAGTGTATTGTCTCAGGGCAGCAGGCAAACCAAGCGGTTGCATTTCGCTCCCAATGTCGAAGGGATACTGCCCTTTATAGAGACGGAAAGTACACTGGAGTGTCTAGATAGTACCCAAGATGTCAGCGTAAACTTCAAACATGATCTGGACTATTGTCTCAGAAGACTGAAGCATGAAGCTCAGGAATTGCTCGTCTTATCTTCTCAAACACCGAAGAGACTCAGTATTTTGGGAGCAAATGGTATGTTTTTTTATTATCTAACCCTTATAGATCAGGCCGCTGATGGCAGTGGGGTCACATGGCAATATAAACTCAAGTACCCTGAAAACTACTTTATTAGATATATTTATTTATTTATTTGAACTTCATGAACAGAAAATAAATAAGTACATTGGCGGGCTTTTTGCTAAAAAGCAATATCTTCCAACCAACCACAGAAAAAAATATATATATGTATATATTTATATTTATATATATATATATATATATATATATATATATATATATATATATATATATATATATATATATATATATATATATATATATCTATATATGTATATATTTATATATATATATATATATACATATATATATATACATATATATATATATATATATATATATATATATATATATATATATATATATATATATATATATATATATATATATATATATATATATATATATATATATATATATATATATATATATATATATATATATATATATATATATATATATATATATATATATATATATATATATATATATATATATATATATATATATATTTATATATATGTATATATATATATTTATATATATATATATATATATATATATATATATATATATATATATATATATATATATATATATATATATATATATATATATATATATATATATATATATATCTATATATATATATATATATATATATATATATATATATATATGTATATATATATATGTATATATATATATATATATATATATATATATATATATATATATATATATATATATATATATATATAAATATATACATATATATTTGGTAATTTATATTTTTTATAAAATATCGTCCCATCAATTTAATATTAACACACTTACTATGTTATTTAAAATGGATATAAAGGTATATTTATATTTAAGCTTATTGTTGCAAGTTTTACTTGTTATTTAGTTTCACTATTATAAATGATCTCTGGTTTGGAATATGTAAATACAAATCATAAATTGTCATCCAGTGTTGTATTATTGTTGAATATTCTCGTTTTGTTATTCTTTTACTTGAAAAATGCCGCACAAATATTAGTTAATAAAAAGAATCAAAGTAGTGATAATATATTTGATAAATTATTTGTACACAATGCCTCAGTTTATCATCGATTTTGTAGATGATCAAAAGCCAACCAAGGACTTTGCCGATGCTAACGATCTGTTACGGGAACACAATGAACTTCAGGATAAATATGAGAAGACTGAAGCCATCAGAAAGGTGAGTTGATAATCAAATTTTATATTAGTCAACTTTAAATTGAGGAATATTTATTATGTGACGGAATTAATATTACATTTATTTGTGCAAAATCTGTGCATAATTTATTTCTATCACATTTTATCAATTAAACCAAGGGTGGCCAACCCGGGGCCCCCTTATGTCCGGCCCGCGGTCATGTATTACAAATATTTTATTTTTAAATATCGGGTCATTCAGAATATCGTTTAAATCATATTTAAGTTATTAAAACCAATAAAGTTTCTGTAATTATATAAAATGTTTTTGTAATTACAAGAAACTGAAATCTTGCAGTGACTATTAATGAATTGGCTGTATTTTAATATTGTTTGATCAATGTGTCCTAATTTATAATTTTGATTGTTATAATTGATAAAAATGTTTATTACTGTACACTGTTTTTTGGTTCAACGTGTGTTTTCTTCTCACATCTGTAGTAATCCTTTTTTTTCACATAACCCTGATTGTACTTTATGATTACCTATGCATTCAAATTATTTATAATACCTACTTACAAAAAGTCAATAAGTATGAAATTCATTATATATAAATATATATTTTTAATTATTAATTAAGTAGAAAATTTTATGTTACCAATACGGCCCGGGGTGCAATTTGTGTTGGCTATACCTGAATTAAATCATACTTTTTTATTAAAATTAATTGATTAAATAAAATCTTTTCGATGAATGTTTTCTGGTTAAGTGAAACATTGCTGCACTAATAAAAAAGTGGGTTCTTAAAAAATCTATGACTGGGTAATTTAATTTCTCGTAGTGGAAATATTAATGGACATTCACAATTGTGTGATTTAATCTATTATTTTTTTATTTGGGGTTATGTTAATTCTCATGAGAACATTGAAAATTCAAATACCTTAATTATTGAAAATTTAGTTAAAAGAGTCATTCTCTATAACTGAAGTCAAGATGGCCATCTAGCTGACATAATTAGCACTAATTACAATGTACAATAACAGAAAAAAATATGGATTTTAATTGATTTAAAATTGCAAGCATTTTATGTGGTATTGTAATTGTAGTACTTTCCGCTATGTTATGTAATATTCAATTTATTTCTTGGCTTATTAGTAATGTATTTTGGAAAAAATTATTGCTTTTATGATTTTTGTATGAAATCCTTTTTTTATTTTTTTTTATATGTACCATTTCACTTTTTGGGAATGCCACTCTCTTACTTAAATACAGCAAAATTTATGCACAGGTTTGTTTTTACTTTTAAATATTTTTAATTTTTTTAAATAGGTAAATACAAATTTTATGGGGATTCGGAAAACCGAATTATTACAAATAAATGTTTTTTAATTTTTTTTTAGGATTTGGAGGAATCCCTGGGTCAGAGTAGGTACCAAGAAGAAATGCTTCAGAGCCAATTGCAGGAAGCTTTTGAAAAAATAGCAGAACTGGCAACGGGACATCAGGATATCATTTCTGAAAGGTTAAGATTTAAAAAAACAATAATAATAAAAAATCCAGAAATCGTGTCAAGTTGTAAATCTCTTATTTTGTTTATATTTCAGGTACGGTAATGTGACTCCGCCCTCTCAGTTGGCAGCCGAGTTACAAGCCGCAACAACTGAACGTGAGGATATGCAGATGCAGGTAATTATCCATTTCTATCAAGTGCTGGCAAGTGTTACCATGTGTTGAATAATTTACGATTTTATAAATTGTCACCACTAATCTTTTGTCTATGTTTCTATTTTTATTTCCATTTTTGAACTTGTATCAAAATTTACCCTATGACAACTTATTCCTAAATTGACACATGTCAGTAGCATGATAAACCATTAACAAAATTAACAGAGGCTAATTTGTATCCTGTTATTCTGGTTTTAAATTAATTGTTAATGCATCTTTAATACAATATTTTTATCCGAGTTTTTGAACGTTACTTTCCTCGTTTTGATTAGTTGTTGTTGTGAAATCTCTACTAATAATAATAAATGATGACCAGCTGGAAGCGGCGAATAAGCAGTTACGCTCGACTAGACAATTTCTAGAGGAACAAGCCACAGAAAGGGAGCACGAGCGCGATGAGTTCCAACAGGAACTCCTACAATTAAAAGATGAAAACTCTAAGTTACTCCTGAAGAATCAACAGTATGTCAGAATTTCCAAAGAGGTAAAATAATAATTATATTTTAAACGGTATTAGCTACGCCTTTTTCCACTGCTGCAAACACAAAGGGGAATACGAATTTACAAATTTTGAACATTAATGTGTATTTGATATGACCATAGAAATTATTTTACTTGTTTACATTTTTTAAAGTTATAGTCCCGGATTTATTTAATTCGTAGTTTTTCACAAGCCGGTGCTTCTCTCATTTTGGTAATTTTTTGCTTTATCTGAATGCTGATAGTGTGAGACAGATTTTGGATGAATCTTGGCTGTAGCGGAGCAGTGTTGGAACAGGAGACGTTACTAGTGCTAATTTTTTGCCCATAGTATTATGTACTAGAAATTTATGCTACAACTTATCAGTCTATAATTTAATTGTTTTACGAGGGCCCTTTTCTTTGTCTTTATCTTCATATTGCTTATCACTTGTTATTTAACCTTCTTACTACTTATTGCGATGAATAATAAACAAATTTCAGTAAGGTCAGCAGGCGGACAGGGGAATTTAAGTTCTATGTCAGTCCACTGCCAAGCTCCATCCTTAATGTGTCCTATTCTGCTTATGGTTGGCATTTATTGTTTCCGTGTCATCGCTGTAAAATGAAGTGACTAAAGTTATTTATTTTTAGGTTGACCAACTAGAATCTCAAATAAAGGAAATGACAAACAAAATAGTGGATTTGCAAGCGGAGAACGCCGTTAAGCAGTCAGAGCTTGCATCGTCAGAGGAGAAAATTAGTTTGCTCCGAGATATCATAGGAAATTTAGAATCCCAGATGGAGACTAAAACATCCCAAGAAGTGGAAGTTCTAAAAGACTTGGAACTTTATAGACTTTTAGCCGAAGAACGAGAGCAAAAGATAGATGATTTGAATGCAGAGTTGGTGGCTTCTCGGAATGACTTGGAAAGAAGAATTACAGAAGGTCTTTTGGCAGCAAATGATAACAAGCAAGGCGGGCATAATGAAGGGGACTCGGATCCTGAAAAAATACAAATCGAACAAATGCGTTCTGAGGTTTGTCCATATATACTTTGTGTTTTATATACATATATTGATCACTAAAAGCTCTATTTCCACTCTTGAAAACATGGTCTTTCAAACATTTGAAACTACTCACGACAACTTTTCTCCCTTAAGGCAGTCTGACCGTATGCCTCTACAAGCAATCAATGGACATCAGTTGCAGATTTCTTAGAATGGAAGAAGTAAATCAAATGTTTTGAAAACCACGGAAACTATTTGTACTCCTAATACATATATCAATTCGATTGAATATCTGAATGTTTACATGCATGTTATGCATTTTACATTTCTCCATCTAAGTAAATACAATATTATAGTAAAGGTAATAATTTTGAATATTGGTTATTTTAGCTTCAAACTCTGCTCAAGACACTGGCAGAGCACACGGCTGCCTTGGAAAATCTTCATGAAGCTGTTTGCTCCCAGAGCTGCAGTTCACCAAGTGAAGATGTTTCTGTAAGGGATCACAAGAAGCAGCATTCTAGCAAGGTAAACATAAAACCCACTTGATTATCAGTGTTACACTTTGCAAGTTTTCATTAAAGTAGCAAACCAAAATTAATATATCTATCTTTAGTTTAGTTGGTAGGTGTGAGGTGAACAACGGTAATTCCAAGACGTTTTAACCATTTCTATAGTAAAACTTGAATAAAATATTACTTAAAACCCTTACTTTATCTTATACATATGTAATTATTATTATAATACACTACTTAAATTTATTCAATTATTTCTTTGTCAGAAAAATTATATATAATCATGGTTTTCAACCCCTGCCTTGTTGTGTATGTAATATAGAGTTTTGTCTGGCCTCCCACCAGTATGTTGTCAGTAATGACGAAACCATTGATCAAATAAAATAAAAGTGGAAAAAACTGTGGAAAAGTTTTGTTTGTTTTTAGATTTTTTTTTTCATATCTCTTATAAGCTTTATTTTATAATATACTTTCCATCACTAATTATGACTTGTTGCCAGCGTGATTGCAGTTTATACATCATTAAATAATAAAACCGGAAAGTAATGTAATGTATTTATAGCAGTATTTTTCCAAACACTGGATATTTGGCATTTGTTCTAGAGCGAAGCGTCTCCCACAAATGTGTGTGGGGGAAGGCTGCCCGTACTGGAGGTATCCCAACTAGGGGATGGTCTCCAGCGTCACCTGAAGGCTGAAGACGCGGCCTTGAAGCGCATACGAGATCTGGAAATGCAGCTTATCCAGTTGAAAGATGTGGCTCAGGTAATTAGGCAATCTCATCCCTAAATCTGACCGAAATCTGTCCCGTGGTGTGTGAGAGTGTGCGGATTCTTCCACACGAGAAGACTAAATAGTTTAAGCAAATACGTCATGAGATTTGAAAAGATTATGTTTCTTTAAAAACTATATAATCTTCTTATATTCTTGAAAGTTACGATTGAATACTTAGAATCTTAAATACTAAGAATTTTTTTTTTCAAACTTATTTTTGACCAGTTTTTTTTTTGTCAATATTTAATACAGCGTTTTCGACATATGTAAATATTGGTTTAAAATAAAGAGAGGTTTGAGATTGGTAATATTTCGTAGGAGTTGCGTATGGAGCGCGATGTGCTGCAGGAGAGAATGAGCGAGAAGAGCCTGCGCATGTCCTCGCTGCAGTCGCGGCTGGAGCAGACCCGGCACACGGTGGAGGCGCAGAGCTACCACAGCACGGAGGGGCTACGGCGCCAGCTGGACAGCGCGCTGGCCGAGGCGCAGGCGCTGCGCGAGCGCCTGCACGCGCGCGACATGCAGCTGCGTGCGCTCCAGGCCACTCCAGGTGACCACCCATTCTCCCATTCTCACAATCTCCATTAGATATCTATCTATCTCTAGAATTCTTCTCCGTCTTAATCCTCATTGCTGAGGGTTGTGACCCTTGCAGAAGCAATGAAGCAGAATCTCTAGAATACATAATTTTAATTATTCCTTGTATTTTTCAAATCAGATTCCAGTAAAGAAATCGACCAAAGGTTGCGACGCGAGTTGGAAGAGAACAAAGCGAAATGCCGGGAACTCCAAAAAGAAGCAGACACTCTTCATGTCCGACACGAATCTCTCCTGGCTGATAAAAATGCCGATATTGTTGTTCTTCGTCAACAGTTGTTGGAAAAGGAAAAACACCTTCAAGCCCTGTTAAGTAAGTTATAAAAATAATTTACCAATGATTATATTTTACTATCTTCCAGCAAATATTACCTGCTAGATGGACAGTTGGTTCATTTAAGTAATTTTTGGCAAAACATTATTTGTACTATTACATTTTTAGGTTTACATATTGAAGATGAAAGGGAAAAGGATTGCAATAATGATGGAAAACTTTCCGCAAGAACATTGAGTGACATTTTGTCCATATCCGAGTTTGACGAGCCAGACCTGTTGATGAGAAATGCCGATATCAGACCTCATAGTATTGTGTCTGGACAGTTTCTATTCACAAATGATAATATAAAGGAACAAAATGCAACTGCCCTCCCCGAAATTGGTCACGTGGCTCCTTTTGCTGCATCATCCGAATTTGTGAATCATTCTCTCAAGGAATCTAGTATTGTATTAGAGAAAGACCAAAGTTTACCATTATTTCATAACATTTCAAATGATGAAAAGGGATTTAAGTTATCCGAAAAGCTGAAACGGCATCGAAGTACGCTGACTTCTCCCAGAAAACAAGAAACTACTCCTTCATTGAATTTTGGAACGTCGAACAAAGGATTGAGCGAAAATTGTTCTATGTTTCCTAATAAAGATGCTTCCGGAGATAAAAATGTCACAATTCAACCCAAAAAAATAGACTTTTCTTTATCCAACTACTCTGATCAAAATAAATTTGAAAGAAGCGTTAATAAAAAAGCAAATTTGTCCATGAATGATGCTGATTTTTACAAGGATGTTGAAATAAATTTTACTGATAAAGCGCTTACTTTCCAAATACCTAAATCGCTAAAAGACTTGGGAATCAATGTTGACAAGGAACAGAAAGTATATCCCGATATTCTTACACAACTGAAAGCTGAAATTGATCTGTTACGAGAACAGCTCGATGACAAGACGACAGCTCTGAAGATGGCCCAAGAGCAATTATCGGAATTCCCTATAGTAAAGAATGGTATGGAGGAATTGGAACGTGTATTACAAAATAGTTTGGAAACGATGCAAGAAGATAAAAAATACTTCAATATTCAATTAGAAAATTTTGCCAAAGGAGAACACATTCTAAAAGAACAACTAGATAAGGCTTTAAGTGACGTTAATGAGAAAAGCAAAGAAATTAACATTTTAAAAGATGATATTTTAAGGCGCGAAACTATGATTTCTGAAATTTATAAGGAAAAAAGATCTGTCGAGCTTAAGCTCGCTCAAGTTGAAGAAAGATGTAAGGTATTCGAGGGTGATTCGATGGAAAACCACAGTTTAAAAGTGAAGTTAGCTGAATTACAGAAATTAGAACATACAATTGCGGAGAAAAACTTACAGATTGATAGTCTTAATGAAAATTTGGACAGACTAGATGACCTTCAGAAGAGGGTGATGGATGAAGAAGAGAAGAATAGAAAGCTCTCCAGTAGTTTGGCCGAAAGGAATGCTGACGTAGCACTGCTGCAAAAGAAATGCCACGATATCCAACACGGAGAACAGAAATCCGGCATTGAAAGTTCTAAACTTAGTGATGAAATTCAGTATTTGACTCGTTGTAATAGGGATTTACAGGGTGCTCTTTCTAAATACTTGGAAATTATCTCCAGTATCGAAAGTGATTTAGAAAATGTGATTCAGCCTCATGATAACGCCCAAACTGAACTGCCGTCAGATCCGAGTAATGAAGACATTATTAAATTGAAAGAATATAAATTACTTCTTGGTGGTTTAGAAGTGCCAAAATTACCAGCTGAAACATCCGGAGACGATACAAACTATCAATACGAAAACAAACTAAATATAATTAGATTGAAGATACAAACCCTTCAAAATGATTTAATTTCCAAAAGAAGAGAACTCAGTTCGAAGGTATGTTAGAAAATATCTTGTTTGAAATATAAAATGCAGTCTTTTTAAAAAAACTGACTGTGATTCTTTAAAATGCAATTCTTCTTTAGGTATTACAGCTTGAAACGGCGAAATTGGAAATTGGGGATTTAAAAATGCAAATAGATTATTTGAAAAATGACGAAACTGACAAAGATAGAATGCTCAAGGAATTAGTCTCCGAAAGACTTACTCTCCGGGCTAATCTGAATATACTAAAGAATCAACTAAACGAAGAGGGAAATGCGGAAGAATTACGTGAAAAACTTAATAAGAGATCAGAGGAATGCGAAGAACTGAGAAAAGTAGTTGCTCAGTTGACAGAAAACATTAAACGGTTAGTAATTTACCTTATTATTGTGAATAATTTATGATGTCGAGGTAAATAATATCTTAACCGATTCGCTGTTACGAGCGCGTTTATGCGCAATATCTCCAATTCCGTGCTCGCCAGGCTGGCCATACAAAAGGACTGCGTAAACGCGCTCTCGTTTGGGCTTGTCCCAAGCCAATATCAAATCCAATTGCAAATTTTTTTAATTACAATATATAGAAAGATCATTAGGAAGATCAAGAAATACTAAAATATTACAATTTACCAATACTATCAAAGTTACAGTCATCTTTCGAAAAGCTTTCACATTTTGGTTGAAAAAAATCACAGCCTGCTGGGTATGGCCATATTAATACCTTCCGGCTTTGAAAGGGTTAAAGATCCTATTCATTGCCTTATACCATTGTACCACAACACCTCAGATTGAGGCCATAGTTAAACTTAAACATTGACGGAACGGTGATGGTGACCGTTTCCTTATATTGGCCCCTTCATTCCCCACTTTGGTCACCTTCATGCGTCCTAGAGCTTTGGAAGAGGTGGCACTATAAATGCACTATGTCAATAAGGGAAATATTACACACTTTAAATACATGATTAATACACATTCTTTGTTTACATGATTTTTCAGGCATGAAGTAAAAAATATAATTAGTTTAGAAGAAGACAGACATGTTGAGGAACTGCTGTCTGATAATGATAAGTTGAAACAAGCACTTGGCAATGTGAAACAGATGTTGATTGACCGTGAAATACAATTGAATAATATTTTAGCAAACATAGAAAATAAATCAATAACTCTTCATAAGGAAATTCAAACCTCTCCCATCTCGGATAGAAATAATCCTATTATTAATGTACGTATATCAGTTTTATATTGAAATTTTATTACATCATTTAAATTAATTATTATTAGCAATATTGAAATGAATTTTAAAAAATCATGTTCCACGGTATTATTTTCTTTTTATGGTTTTTGTAATTAAAAAAATTATCATTGCGCATTTTTTTTCCTCCGTGCCAAACTAGGTATTAATTCAATATTATATTACAGAGTCCAGACTCCAATGTCATCAGGATATTGAAAAACCGTCTTGATTTAGCAAATGAATCCGAAACTCGTTTGCAAATGGACCTTGAAAAGGAAAAAGTATTGACGGCGAAATTACAAAACCAAATTGAAACATTGAAAAACCGAGAAAATATTTTATCTTCCGATGAATTTAAGAGTCATTCTGGAAAGGGCCAGGGAGAAAGAGGAGATGCATTTGCCATTCAATTGGAGGATCAGGTTTGTTTTTATATTATCAAACAAAATGCCTGATTTGTTACATTTATTACATTCACTAACCAATTTTATAAATACTTACTATACTGAATGTGCATTATTTTCATTAACTAACTTAATTACCGCTTTATTAACTAAAAACTTTTGAAACATAAAACATTTGAATGAACAAAATTGTCAAAAAAACTAGCCAAAGTCAAAACAGCTTTTATAAGTTTTTTCCCATTATAGGGCAGAGAATGTTTACAAACATTATCTTACGTCTCTGCTGTTTTCTGCCGTAAATCTTATAGTTTTAGTATACGAAAAAATGTTGCAATATTTTTACTTTTTACGAAAGAAATACATCACTATTGAAATATTTTCCTAGTACTACTGCTTTCTAAGTTTCTTTTGAAAATGATTTGTTAGTTTGTAAAGGATTGTGGTCTCTACTTTTGTTCGAAGGTGGAGATTTCCGAGTCCCTTAAAAGCGAAGTAATGTTGTTAAAGGCTCAGTTGGATAATGAGAAAGCTCGGATAATGAACCTTGAAAACACATTTGAGAGGGAAAAACTAAATATCCAAACAGGATTAGACCAACAATATAAAGTGTTGGTAGCCGAACTACAAAAGAAAAATCACGAACTCCATTTGCAAATTGTGCACTCGAGTGAAATGTTGCATTTACAAAAAAATGAAAATGCTAACTTGGAAAAGAAGTTGTCCAAAATACTTGATTCGCAAAGGAAACTAGAGAATGCAGAAACTTATGAAGCTTTATTGGTAAAATTACATTTATTTCCATTACATATTACGATACAATTTTATTAATTTAACAGTAAAGGGTATTTAGTCTAGGAGGGTAAATAAAATTTACTTATTATTTTTCTATAAAACATTTCTACAATCAAGTATTAAAAAAAAGTATTAATGGTTTAAAAATCGCAATTACTTACATTA
Organism: Brachycentrus maculatus; assembly: GCF_059751285.1. Classification (NCBI taxonomy): domain Eukaryota; kingdom Metazoa; phylum Arthropoda; class Insecta; order Trichoptera; family Brachycentridae; genus Brachycentrus; species Brachycentrus maculatus. The sequence goes on along the minus strand of NW_028281075.1, from coordinate 225,888 downwards.
CACTAGGTTTGGAATGTTGCATGTTGTTAATTTTAGTTTTTTACTAATTATTCCATGTTTACTCACATTTGGATACGTATTTAACTTTTTCATAAAATTAATAAATGTTTAAAGTATAATAATATTGAGAGCATGACCATTGACCATTACTAATTATATATTTTTAAATGATTTTTACTAATAACAAAGAGGAATATACTTCATACTACAACAATATGAATTCATCACATATATACAATTCAGTGTGTATATATCAAGTGTTTCATCTAATTTAGCTACGCAGTCATCTATGCGATACGAGAAGTCCTAGTCGATTAAAACCAGTGATTGGTTTATATGGTTTTATGAATTTTTCTGATAACTGTCCGTGTAGCTTAATGGTTAAAGCACCTGACCGGACCGGACGTCAGAGGTCCTGTGTTAGAATCCTGGTGCGGGGCAATTATCTATTTAGAAGTTTATCTGACTGGTATATTTAGTACCGTAACTGTATTTTGGACTACCTATATCTAATTACATATTTATACATAAATACTGTATTTAACCAGCCAAGGCAGGTGGTTCGTTTTGTAAATGTCCAGACTTCCACTTTTTTTTTTCAAAAAAGTTATTTATAAATTTGAGTTGAGGTATCTAGAAAGATACATATGATGTTGTTTGAATGAAACACTAAAGTAATTTATAAATTTTGTAGGAATTGGAAAACCTTTTGAGACGAAACATAAATGAAAATATCCAAATGTCAGAAACGGTCCGAGAATTAACCCAAGAGAGAAGGGAACTCCAAGCTAAAGTCAAAATGCTCGAAAACCAACTAAAGATGGGAGCGAAGCATTCACAATCCTTAGCCAATCTTCCCGAAGGACTTGACCAACAGGTAAAATGATTTCTTTATTATTTTGTGTAAAATCATATTGAAATAATATATCGCTCACTCCTTTCAAGAATGTCATGAATCAAAAAACTTGATTTTTCAGGACAACGTTTTTAATGTTTAAAAATATAATACAATGTATTAAAAATAAATATCAAGCCACTTATTGAACTTTTAACTGTGTAACAGATCTTTTTAGGTAAAACCTGAAGGTTTTTTCTCCATTTGAAAAATATTTAGTTTTTTAAAAAAATCATTAAACAATAACTTTTCTTCAAAATGCAAAAACAACACATTCTGCCCTGTAGCGGGTAAATATTAAGTTAAAAATATGCCTCTTTTGCTGCGATATAGTACATTTTCTGGGCATTCCGAAAACATGCACAATTGAAAATTGCCGATTTTTGATTTATGACGTTCTTGAAAGGAGTGAGCGATATGGTGGACCCCAGTTTTCCAATTTTGGTTTACCACACGTTAATAACGAAAGTAAGATTGATCTGTTCCAGATACCAAATACTTATTTATTTACCTATGTCACTAATGAGGTTACATGACTTATTTTTATTCTGACTCATTCATAGTTCTGCGTGATTCAGTTTTACAGTTTTGCTAAGAAACTATTTGATACAGTAACAAACTTACTGTAGAATTCTTGTGGCAATAATGGCCACTGTTGCCATTGTTGATGCTGAAATGATTTTGACAATCATAAACTGTAAGACATTTTGTCAGTCCCATTTTTTCCATTGTGCAGATAAGTTTGTGGAATGACACGTAATTGAAATTTTAGGTCCGTTTCCTCTATGGACGCTACATGAGAGTGGACAGTTACCGTAAAGCTTTGGTTTGGCAGAAAAGATATCTCGTCGGAATAGTTAGTGCCGGATTCCTCTTGCAGCACTGGAAAAATACTTCTAATTCACCCAGGACTAACAGATTCAAGTGAGAGATTTCCGCTTAATTTTTTTTTTTTAATATGATCGACATCTAATTATGATTTGGTTCATTGATGGATGTTGATTTTTCTCTTTTTTACCTTGACTTCCGGCTTTTATATTTTAGGTGCGTGACACTTTCTATCATAGCAGTATTTAGGATGAAGTATCTGGTCAGAAGGTGGCATACGGGGAATAGAATAGGAGCCAATATACACCTAAATATACCTAATGTTTATCCTACAGAATTGCGGTAAGTTATATTCGAAAGCAAATTTACAGAATTATTTTAACAAATTTCCAATTAAATATAATTAATATTGTTTAAACATTAATTAATAATAAGTAATTTATTTTTATTTTTATAGTAACTGCAAGTCCTACTCGCACTTACCCACTACCTCATATAATGCGAGTCACAGAGAAAAGTCAGAATCAGACAGAAAGACAAATCATTCATTTAATGATGCGACCGTCGCAAATCATTCTTCCAAGGCCTCTAATAAAAGTTGGACGACGGGAACCAAAAATAATGCAACTCATAGGAACCCAGGGGGTGATGAGAGCGGTCGGACCACTCGCAACCAAAATCGGGTGGACCAATCGGTGTTCCTAGATGAGAATGTTCCTCATAGACTCAAAAGTAATCCGTCCCGACAATTTTGTCACTCGGATAGGTGTCAATCGACGCTGGATTCTCCCAGGCTGTGCGAAACAAAACAGGATTCGTTATCTCGAAATGCCAGCGATAGTCATTTCCCAAGCCGAATGTAAGTTTACGCAATACAAATGGCGAAATATTTTTTTAAGTGATTATAATAGTAATCCTGTTTACACCGATTACAGTTACAGAGGCGATACTTCACCTATTGTGTCTAAATACTTGGAAAGGATCGGCCAGCTGGATGCCAAACTGCAGCAAGCCCTCAAGTCTCCCCGAGATCCTCCTTGATTCCTAAATTAAGTGTTAATATTGGTATTAAGATTTTTGACAATGTTTTAGAATTTGTAAGCATATTTTGTAAGTTTTCCTATACGTGTTTGTCCTAAATTACTTGCTCATTTTACCATATTTACATATATTCTTTTAATTTTTAAGTTTAAAAAATTAATTAAAAATCCTTGGTATGTTGAAGTTATGCCTATGTAGTAAGTACCCCAGTACATGCCCTGCAGCAATGCAAATTAACAGCAGTAAGGGCTACTACACTGTCGTGCGGTGCCTCATGTGCAAGAGAGCATATACATACTAGGCATGTGGAGAGTAAATAAATGAATAATTTTGTCTTTTACCGGGTTTACCAAAAAGTTTATGTCAATATCATCACTTTGGTTTCTAGAGCCCTTTGTGTTTCTCTCCCAAATACAGTGAAACCTCTATCTATCGTTCCTCGAATAATCGTTTTCCCGGATGTGTCGTTTATTTCTTCTACCCCTAATTAAATACATACAAAAATAGATCGCATCGATCGTTTCTATCCACCGTTTTACCCCATTCATCGTTTGAATTATGCTACATATTTGATATAATTTGTCATTGATATAATTTTTTTACATTCTTTTCAATTTTCTCAATTTGTTACATTCGACGACAATATTTCAACGTGTGGAACAGACTATCGAAAGCTTGTTTGATGGATACAGGAGAAGAAGTCTGAAGATCTTTGGGTCTTTTTCAAGTTTTATTTTTATTTTTAATAAATACATTTATTTATATCTAAAACTTGTATTCTTAAAATTTCAATGCAGATAAAATGGTTATGCAGATTGGGAGGACGGTATTTTTACTCGATTGTATGTCCTTGTGTATTGACTTCTTCATCCCGTATTCATAGTTTATTTCAAAGGGTCCCTTTAAAAACGATAGATAGAGGTTTCACTGTACCTAGTTTTTGTTTGATGTAAGCGATGTGTGGCAACATACTGTGCATAGGTTTCATTAGATAATAAATATTTATAAATACGAGTGCATATGTATAAGATTTTAATTTAAATGCAATTTTTTTTACTTGCGATTCCTTCGAGTCTGCTCTTTTCTGCACAAAGGAACTGTTCAAAGACTTTTTTATTCGTGCATTTTTTAAATATTGATGCATACCTAACGACAAATGTTACGTAGATAATGATGTGTAAATTTGTATGTTATAGTGTGATATTGACTGGTTGTAATTTTATTTATGATATTTATAGTTTTTATGGTTTACGAATTATTACTTTTACTGATGTTTAAAAAAAACTTTACGGTTGAAAATATGTTTGCATTTAGTAATATCGTGCCATACCTTGGTCACCATTATCTCATTTTATTTTTAGCGGTACAATTAATAAGATGATCAGTATTAGCTTGTCTTTAAAAGTAAGTGATGTGGAAAGGTAATATTTGGAAAATGCGTACTAGTAGTTTGTAGCTTAGTTCACGGAAGTATGAGGTCAGATTAGAAATTATTAGAATATAGCATTATCAATGCACAATAAAAAAACACAATATTTTAATTGATTATAAATATATACAAAGTTACCAACTTTCTAGCCATATTTTACTACGAGTAATATTGAATAGGTTTGCCATATTTTGAACAACGAATTTTCTATAAAACTCACTAAAGTGACTTGAGATGGAAATATAATTCCATAGTTTTGTGTATCAAAATCTTTTTACTTAAAAGGTTTATAATTGCATTTATGTATTTTTACATTCGCTTAAAAATTTATCCAATCACCGATATATGCATTTGATTTTATACAATTTTATTTTTTATCTTGTATTTTGTATCAGATTAGGTATCTAATTTTAATTGAATCTCAATAGTTGCAGAACGAATGATATATCATCAGGTTTATTTGTAAACTTTGCCAACTTCATCCAGGTGTATGTTACAGGAAGGAGTAAACATGTGATAATTTGACCTTCGAGTACAAAATTACCAATTTAAAAAAATTGCTTTATCGTGTTTCATACTCACTCTCTCTTGAAGTATGCCCAGAAGGAGTTTGTCAACTTACGTCTCAGGATGATAATAAAAGTTTTGTGAAATAGCTATTCTTTATTGACTGAACCAAATAACAGGTACAAACTAGCTTAGCCACCAGTTTGCATATTATAATTTAAAACTGAGCATTTATGTTTTACCCGTTGAATGTTTAGGAAAGACTAATTAGTGCTTTTTAGAATGCTGGTCCACCAGTTTTTTAAAAGTAAACAGAAAATTATTCAAATAAATCTTTATTTACCTCTTTTAAACATTTCACGTTTTAGATTTACGATAGTTTACTTTGTGCCTAAAGAAACAATTTAATTTGTTAGATTACATGTACAGTAGATTTTAAAAACAGAACCTGATAAAACATTTTTTTTTACAATTTGAATTTAAAAATAACATTTTCAATAAGTTCTGATTTAAAGGAATGCATTTTATGTGATGTAATTTCAATAGTCAAATATATAAATTTCATGTCTTGGGTAACATTTACAAATATGACGTCATTTTATCTCACATGAAATTTTCAATAGCAGAATTGTATTTATTTGATATTAATAATTCAGTAATATTATATTTGGATAAGTCAGAGTCCCCGTACCTGTAATATCCTATTCTTACAAACTTGAACCCAAAGAATATAATAATTATGTATGTGTAATTATGTACCTCGTAGTTAACTACCATGACAAGATGATGTACAAATTTTAAAAAGATTTAACTCAAGTACAATAATATCTATTTCATATAGACACTGATGTTTTAAAACACAAATATTGCGAATAAAACGATTTTTATATGACATTTTGTTTCTTTTTGATCCCTATAATATTATGTTATATAATAGTACATACGCATACGTTGTAAGATCTAAATAACTCTAAATCAGGCATTGGAGACATTGTTTGCCATCTAATTTCATTCCGCAGACATAGATGAGGTTTAATTATGATATTGTCTCTTAATACCTGTAATCTTTGTACTAAATAGACATTCCCTCTGCACGTTCTATGATCATTATGATTCTCACTACTCAAATTTTTGGTACTCTTAGATATATCATTAATCTCATGACAGTACATATGAGTTCACAACAGCCATCTATGTTGGATTGAAAAAGCTTTTATTTAGTAGAGACCATTGTATTTGGAGGCATTCAAGATTCAAAGGTTTGGATATTTTACATATCCGATTTGGATATTTTGCTTAAAAAATGAAAATTATGTTTAGATAAACTTAATGGAATGCAATTTTTTCTATTTTTGTTTGTAACCACAACATTTATATTAAAATATAATAGTTTTATTTCATCGTTTAAAAAAAATAATACATACATATATATGGATGTCATGACATGGATCGTTTGATTTTATATTTTATGATTATCTTTTAAAATCCAGAATTTTATACCTCATTTTCTCAGAACGGGATCATTCCACTTCAATTTGGAAATATATTAATTACATTGTTGGAAGATGTAGACTGTGTTTTTAATCATTGTTCTTATTTTGCAGTCCATTTGTAGTAGGGCCATTTCTAGGCTCTCTGACTTCTGGATGCTTTTCTAATTTATTTTCTTCTTTTCTCAGTTTAGAAGCATTTATTTTTTCTAAGAAATCTTTTTCTGTCTCACGTGGTGGAAAATGTGTTTTAAGATGTTTTGGTACGCTTTTAGGCGGGTTCATGTACCTTGATTTGTAGTCCTAGATTATTCGAAAAAAAACATTCAAATTAATTTTCATTTATGTATTTTATAACTGTCATTATTGTGAAATATCTAAAATATACTTACAGCGATGACTTTATTTAGTGGATTGATAGGCCTGTTGGTTTCTTTACATTCTTCAACAAGATTAGTTGCATAAGTCATAAATTTTTTATCTGCAGCTTCCATTTCTGCTAATCTGTCAGTATGATAAAATTTGTACTGTTCGGCTGATAGCCTCGCCTTTTCTGCTTGAACCTCGTTCTGAAATTATTCAATGTTATTAGCTACTCATTTTATCATGCCAATTCGACTTTTAAACCGATTTACCTTTTGTTTTAAGATAAATTCTTTATATTCAGCTATGTTCTGTTTCTTCTTTTCTCTCATGAGCTCCTTGAACCGTTGCGCATGCTGTGAGTTCTCAAATCTGTAAAATTAACTTATTTTAGCACACAATAAAAACCTTAATTCTATGTTCAATCTTGTATTTTGATATACATATAAGTACAGACATTGTATTGTACATTGTAAAGTATTTGGTTATATGTCTAATTAAAATATTTGAACACCCCGTCCATAGATCGCAGTTACCGGTGTTGTTTCATGCTTCCGCACAAAATCTTACAAGTTTAGTGTATCAATATTTTAAAATATTTCCACTTATAATGAAATTAAAATTATTTTACCGACTAAATATCTTAAATATGTAGGTTCATTTAGTTCCTACTCTACTCTGTATTTCACATGAACACATAAATAATGATATTATATATGTTAATATAAACCTATTTGCTATCTCCCACGCCTTGAATGTTGCCTCATTTTCTCGCCGTTCTGCGTCCTTAGTTTGCCATTCTTCGAAATTCTTTTTTCTTTCTTGTTTTGAAGCCTCCTTCATTTCCTTTTTCTTATTTAGTAGAGCTTCTTCCCTGAATATGAATATTATATTTTGTCAATTCTCACACCAGTTTTATTCATTTTACTTGCAAATTATTTGTATGTAATAATTACAAAATGAACAGTATTTTACCTCTTTTCAATCACCTCCCTCGCTCTCAAGTAATTCTCTTCTTCTTTTTGCAGGCGTTTTTTCTCCAAATTAGGGTAATTTTTTTTTAGAAGACTTTTCACTTTTGCTTTTTGATCTACAAGCTAATTAAAACAAAATGTTGATGTACATATACATATTATAAATGTTATGATTATTATTTTCATGAAAATTATTTCCACTCACTTCTTGTCTCCTTTCTTCTGTCAGCTTTTTTATTTTACAATTTGTCCTTTCCCATATTCCAATCAGTTTGTCTTCTAATTCTTCAATGACTCTTTCTTCTTCTTTTTTATTTTTCATCGTTCTGACAGCATCGTCTCCTTGTTTTTTTAGTGCTTGTTTTTCTTTTAGTTTCTAAAAATAGAGAATATTTCATTTAATTTAATTATTTTGACCATAAAGGTCTCAATATGGGTTGGATCGCATATTCTATATTTATTGTAGAAGTATGTACTTTGAAAAATTTTACTATATATATTTATGTATGATCCAATTTCTGCCAGTTTATAAAGGTATTGCTTTATTTGTTTGACTATTTTGTATTACTATTTATTAATTTGTACTTACAAACTCTATTTCGAACTTCCGAATTTCTTCCATTTCGTCATTAGACTTCTTAATGTCTTCTCTTTCTTCCATAAACTTTTCCTTTTTCGTCATCTCTTGTCGGTTTTCAGCCTCCTGTTTTCTAACAAAAATAAAGAAAAAAGTTTCCATGGTGATAAATTTATAGATTTTGATGAAATTTATTTTTAATTTTTCAAAAGACTTTCAGAACTCCTAAACTTTTTGTCGGCGCACGACGACAGAAAAGAATTCACAGCTCCAATGTTTCCAGATTTTCACATCACATGTGAAAATTTAATTCACGGTATTTCAACCGAAAGTAGGAACGCTTTCTAGACTCCGTTACTGTCTATTACAATGACGTGTGTCGTATCGAGACGAATGGTAACTATAATAATAAATAATAAAATAATAAAACCCTTATCCGCACCCCAATGGTGCATAGGGCACTGTTTCATATAAACACAGTGTTATCTTGATCGTTTACACATGAAGGAAAGGTGATCAGCCCTCCGCTTCAGGTACCAGTCCAGGGTAATATTGAATAAATATTACAGTGAAAAAATCACTTATATTTATTTGACCCCCCTTGGGAATCGAACCCGGGACCTCCAGAACGGTAGCCGAGCATGCAGACCATTACATTACGGAGGCGGATGGTAACAATACTGAGGATTTAACTGCCCACCTTTGTAATTCCTAAGAACTTTAAAAGGTGCAAGACTGCTAGCTAGAGATTATATTATACTACTACTACTACTACTACCATCACGCCGTTTCCCCGCAGGGGTAGGCAGAGAGGATGGAACGCCACACTCTTCTGTCCTGACATACACTCCTCGCCTCCTTCACATCCATACATCTAGTCATGCATGCCCTCCGATTACGCAGACTTTAAAGATTATATTATAAACTGTATTAATGAAATTTTTGCTACTCACTGAGCGTTGATTATTTTGGCTATTTCTTTATTTTTCTCTCGTCTCCTTTGGAATTTCCGCTTTTGTTCTTCTATCCATTCCTCGCTCTTTTCTTTGATTTCCTTCGCATACAGTAAATCTCTTTCTTTTTGCTCTGCTCGTAACTTTTCATTAAACTTCCTTTGACTTTCCTGTTCCCGTAGAACTTCGGAACACATTAAGGCACTATAAAGAAGAAAAAAAATAAGAATACGAGTGGCGATAAAAATGAATTAAAAAATATATCAGAATACACATTTTCTAGCTAGGGAATCGTCAGTGTGTTTTAAAAAGCAACCTTTCAAGTGTTTTCGGCTCATCTTTTTGCTTGAAAAATGTGTCTCTGGCATCTGCTAGCATTTGTTCTCTCTCGAGACGTTTCCTTTCCAATAGCTGTCTATAGAAAGCCATCCTGGAATCATCTTCGGCTTTTTTTTTCGCTTGTCTTTCTTCCTCCTGGCGTTGCAGCACCCTCTAGGAATAGATATAATAACGAGTCCTTTATTCTGTACTTTAATAAATAAAAAATGTATAGATTTTTACCACAAAGTGACTGCCGAATCAATTAATGAAATTAATAAATTACTCTATATTTCTTTTATTTGTTGTAAATTACAATTAAAAACAATACAAATAAGTATAAAGAGTATCATGATCGATTTGACTGTCTGTTGCCTTTCGTATGCTGACGATGCTGTGCTTCTTGCCAACAGTACAGAAAACCTGCTGTCGCTGGTGTATAATGTGTGTAAGGAAGGTGAGGAAAGCAAAACAAATGATGTGTTTAGGTGTTAAATCAAATTACAATTTTGATTTTGTTTAAAAGAGGAGTAACTATTTAACATTACTGTATTTTCAAATGAAGTTAAAAATACAACATTTTCATGTTGGCGTTTTGCCGTCTTTGCTCAATATACAGTATTTGTAATATAATAGGAAATAGGCACCTCATAGGAGTTTTCCCATGTTTTGGTCATGTTGTAGGAAGCTTCATTAAGCCCATTTACGTAAGCTGCCTGTTGTTCTGCGGCGTTCAGTGCTTGATCGTCTCGCACTTGGACGAGAAGACGATTCCATTCATTTTTATGTACGACAAGGGGATTTCGTGGCATTTCCAATTTTCTGTTTTCACTGTAACAGATTAATTTTTATTTATTTAAGATAAAATTAGTCATAGCTATGTATAAATGAATTATGTAAACTCTAAATTTACCATATGAAATAAAAAATTAATAAAAAACAAGTACTGTCATAAATAAAGCGCCCCGGGACTGTCAGTAAAACTATCAATATTTAAGTTACTGTAATTCAACGGCTTAAAATCTCTTTGCAAACGATCGCTTCAATGAGTATCAGTGACGTAAGAAAAAAATTGAAAAAGTTATCAATTTAAAAGTCTTCGGTGCGTTTAAAAATTCCAATCAAATTCTTTAATCAGTATTAAAATATTACGCCCATCACAGTTTTAATGATGACTCTCATTTCAATAAGTGCTGGATGCTGTTTCCAGAATCGGAAAGCGTTAACATTTAAAAGTCGCAACTTAATTTTCTCTAAATCCAGGTAACATTTTATGTAATTGATTATTTTCTTCAAACACCGTTTTTGGATTAAAAATAAATTCCAGGTAGTAGCTTGTCCACTACCAGGAATTTTACCGTCCGGCAGTCCGGTTTTGAAAAATGAAAGCGACTAAGACAGTCAAGCGTGATCGAATTTGCGCAACGTGTTCACGCACCGACCAAGAGCTCCAATCCGAAGAAAGATGGACAAAAGCACAAGCCAATCCCAGCCAATCATCGTTTTAAAACGCTAACTGACGTGCCGGACGGTAAAATTCCGTGTAATTCCGTGTAGTGGACAAACGCCCTATGCACAATAAAACACGGATAAACCGAATATTAATGTAACAAGATATTAACCGCAACTCTTAAATATTTTATAAATGAAACTGATTTGTTTATTGAGAAAAATATATGAATCGCTCTTTTCATAACACAGTCGGTAGAGTATTTAGCTCGATGCATATATGCACATATTTTTCCTTCCTGAACATATATTTTTTATGAACCTCTGATTAAAGCTCACAAATATTTTTATTGCTTATTTACATATTACTTTAGATTTTGATGTTTTCGTTACTAATGCTGATTTTTAAGTTCACCTGGCTGTTTGCCTACTTTTTTTTATATAAATGCACAAACGTAATTCATTAAATTACAAAAATATTTCATTTTATTTTATGTAGTGCACTTATATAACTAAAATATTACGTATATATGTAATACATATAAAGGTGGAGACTGACCGGAGCATTTCGTCGTAACGTAACACGTTACGATGCGAGCATTCAGACAGTCAGTACAGCGAGGCGAGCGCTCCATCCATAGTTTCGGATGCTCGGTGATGTTCGCCGCGAGCGATGTTACGATGTTATGTTACGACGAAATGCTCCGGTCAGTCTCCACCTTAAAACACATACCCAGTTAGGTAATTTATATCGTTCTTTTTCACTCCTTTTCCAAATAGAATATATTTTCCAGGATTTATAAAATTTGTAACTCGATGTGTTTTTTGAACGAGATGTAAATAATATATTTGTTTGTTGCATGGCAACTGTTGCTCATGGAGATCAATACAAGCGTAGCAGGTAACCACAGTGACGGCGCTAGGGCCAATACGATGAGGCCTAGAGGGTAACGTTCAGAAGTTGTATTTTATATGTCACAACAAACTAGCCGCTTCTAAGAAGGGATAGGCAGAGAGAATAGAACACCACACGACTCTGTCTTTTAAAACATTTTCCCCCTCTTATTCATAAATCTCCTCATATAATACCCGCCGATTATTTCGACTCCTTACTTGACTGAAGATAATCTGATCATGCAAGTTTTTCTCGGTCTTCCACTGCCCCTTTTATCAACTACATTCATAATTGTATTTAGATATTTAAACTAATTACACCCCAAGTTATATTTATATTTTCAATTTTTTATAATTTTTACTTTCTTATTTGCGTTTCAGTCTTCTTAACCTTAACCTTAAAATGTAAAACCCTTAATTTAAAAAAATCCTAAAATGAGTAATATCCGCCTCCGTGGTGTAACGGTTAGCGTGTTTAGATACCGTGCTGGAGGACCCGGGTTCGATTCCCCGGGAGGGGTGCGTGAAAATAAATATTGGTAATTTTACATTAAAATATTTATTAAATATTACCCTGAACTGGTACCTGAAGCACAAGAGTGGTCACCTTGCCTTCATGTAAATAAAGATTAAGATAACACTGCGTCAATACGATGTGGTGCCCTATGCACCACTGGGTGAGGATAGAGGTTAGAAGAAAGAAAAAAAATAGTAATGGATATTTCTCATCGGGAATATTATATACGACACTTCGGCTGTCCAAACTCAAAACACAGTAACTTGTAGAAGGTTTTTTTTGCATTTTTTTGACTAAGTAGAATCTACTAAGTACAAAAATGTAAAAAAAACGCACTACAAAAAAATGTCCCTTACTGTGTTTTAAGTTTGGACAGTCGACTTATGTATGTAATATGTTTCAAAATAAATGAATAAAAAATCTATAAAAGACCCCCACTTACCATCACTGTAATAATTATTACGTTTGTGGCAAGGCATATCGGATATGCAAAAATGTCTGCATATATTAAAACAGGCATTGAATGGCTCATTTCATGCAAAATCATAACACCATGTTTATTTGATTTGCGAGTGCGATTACGTTGGTCCTACTATTATGGATGATATTGTAGTTGTTGGGTTTGCTGAGCGTGGGTTGGACCAGTCTGGGAAGCACCTCTCTCCTTTCCGGAGCGGAGGATGTCGCGTGGCGCCTCTAATAATCCTGTCTTGTAATATGTATGGGTCAGGGGTCGGCAACCTCTTGGACTAAAAGAGCCAAACTTGAGTAGCAAAACGGTTTGGCAATTTTTGGGGAGCCAATTTTAAATTTTTAATAATTTAATTTAACTAACTAACTAACTAACCATCACGCCGCTTCTCCGCAGGGGTAGGCAGAGATAATAGAACGCCACACCACTCTGTCTTTGCAAATATTCTTCGCCTCTTCCACATAATAATAATATGTTAAAAGTTCAAATAATATGTTCAAATGAACATTCAATAAATTCAATTACAGTTTTTTTTTCTGTGACAGATTTTTAATCAGAGATACTATCTACCACAGATGTATAAATCAGCGCAAAAAAGATTTTGATAATGCCTTTTTCCATTAAAATGAACCGTATTTTTAATTACGAGTATATCTATTACTCAAAAAATATTTAGAGGTATCTTTTAATATTTATCGATTTATGTATTTTATTATGCATTTTAAATTTATTAAGTAAAGAAGACAGAATAAAACTAAAGTACGTACTCATTTGAAAGTTCTAATTTATTTTTTGCACAGAATGATTTTCAAAAAAAAGTATCGAAATTTCTGTAAAAAGTGTCATTTTGAATTTGACAAAGAAAGCGCCAAACAAATTGCTTGAAGAGCCACATGTGGCTCGCGAGCCACACGTTGCCGACCCCTGGTATAGATACATCTAGCGGATGAACGAATAATGACATGAATTTATATTGAAAATGACTCTACAGGATATTCGACGTTTGTACCGAATTACTTTTACAAAAATAAAGCAATTGAATAAAACGCCTAAAACTAAATAAAATAGTTGACAAACAAAACTTAGCATGCTCAGCTAGTTTTAGGTGCCTGAAACGAAAATTCGTTATGAAAGGTAGAGAAACCGATGTGCAGATTCGCGAATTTTCCTTGAAAAATAATTTCGTATATAGGTACATACAGTTTTAAAAAATAAGACAGGTTTTGGATTTTACTGAATGATATAATTTTTTAAAAAACTTAGTTGTGAAATTTATTGAAAATGTGAAACAAAATTGTATCCCAATTTTACTGTGAATTTACATTAAAAAAGCTTTCAATATCCCTGTCACTGCCAATTTAAATAAATACAAGTATAATATTATTTTTGACATATCAACAAAGATGAAGAAGAATTTGGAAGTCTGGGCATCTACGGGGCTTACGACATGTCGTAAGCCCCGTAAATGCTTAGACCACCATATCCTCCTTCATCTATGTTGAGATGTCATTAAATAATATGAAAAATAACTCCTTCAATTGGAGATAATCCAGATTTGTAAACAAGTATTTGGACACACTCAAAATGTTGTACCGAGATCATTTTTTGACATCTCATCAAAGATGAAGAAAAATATGGAAGTCTGGGCATTTACGGGGCTGACTACCGTCATAGGATCAAGTGATCACTTTACATACGTGTAACATTCACCAATTCTACCTATTATTGACAACCACACTTCTCAAATTCTTGAAAGTTCTAAATATATGATCCGATTTCATATTCTTCTTTATCTTTGGTGAGATGTCAAAAAATAATGTAAAAATAACTCCTATAATAGGAGAAAATACAGATTTGTGAACAACTATTTGGACATACTCAAAATGTTGTGAAATACATGTTTGCAATTCCACCAACAATTTTCTAGAAGTACCCCGGTGTAGGCAGTGAAAGGGATTAGTAGTATTTGAACACATTCAAAATGTTGTACCGAGATGTTATTTTCATCAGTTTTGCCAAGTAAACAAACACGACGCGTTATTTATTTTGTTGTCATCACGGGCATGCGATTCTAGTCGGAATCTGCCAAGTCCCGCGTATCGTCAGTCTCGTCACCCGCATTGGGATCGGGAAGCTCCTCGCTCCGCCCAGCGCCGGACGCCGTACGCCGCAAGTCCCTCGCCGCCGGTTGTTTAGTTTACGGTCGCCCGGTCTCCGCGCTGCTCGCGCGACGACACGCGACCATGTCCCGCGGATACGAGATATTTTCATTTGTTTACCGAGTTCGATAAGACATGTCATACGTTAAAATAACAATGTGCGATGGGAACGCGAGTGACACTTCGTGAAGTGAACAGTTTCCCGATGCGGACGTACAGAAGTCTGCGCCGGAAGATGCACCAGTGGAAGAGCGGCGTGTACTGCTGGAGCGCGCTGCTGATGCTGCTCCTCATCTGCAGCCGCGCCGGGGTGCGGGGGCAGGGTGAGGCGGGGAGGGGGATCACTTCATCATCTACTTAATTAATGCGCTCACCAATTTGAATGACGCGCTATTCCTCCAATTGGGACTTGAGAACGTCTAAATTAAATTGTGAAGCGACGGGTGCCTTATGATCGACGATGATGAACTGAAAAAGATAAACACGAAGTTTTCAAATATCAATTTTGATCACATTTTGTATTTTTATATTATATTTATATTATGTATATTTATTTATAGTATTTTTATTTATATTATGTTTATACATCCCCGAAAAAATGATAAAGAAAACGATCAGGAGTACGGAATTTATGTGTTTAAAATAAATGGGCAAAATTAATGTTTACAAAAATCACCTTTAATAAAAATGTTAGAGCAATTTAATTAAAATTTATATTTGAAGCAATAACTTTGTGATTTTCTATTTCATAATTTAAAAAAAATCACCATAAATATTAAATTATAACTTAATTATAATGTCTACCGGTTTCAAAGCTAACCGCTTCTTTTTCAAGACTATAATATATAATAAGTATTATATTATATTATATAATATATAATAAGTATTATATATAATATGTATATAGTATGTATAATAAGTATAATAAGTCTTGAAAAAGAAGTGGTTACCTTTGAAACCGGTAGACATTATTATGAAGTTATAATAACATATTTAGAGGATTTTAAAACAAAGTTTTATTTTAGCAATTTATTAAGTTAACTTTACAAAGCCTGCACAATTTTTAAACATTTCATATGAACTTTTTCTCAAAACACAGATTTACTTAGTCAGTTTTCGCGGTGTGCTCACGATAATGAACAAACATAAATATTTAAAGATAATGTTATTATTGAAATTAAATACTTTTATCCATATTTAATGTAAATGGTTTTTTATTGTAATATAAAAATAACTATTATATTAAGACTATTTTTCTTCACTCAGTGTATTAGGTATATCATGTAATAATAAATATCATTATTTTACAGCATACCCTTTATTGTTACTAATTCGGTAGAAATATTTTAAAAATCCAAATAAGAAAATTTACCGTTATTTTTAATGTTTTTATGTGTTGGAAAATAATTTTAAATCATTCTGTCATCCTTAGGAAGAAATTAAAATCTCATTTAAAAATTAAATTTTGGAAAAATCAAGAAATCAATTAAGCGTTCTCGTTCAGTATAAAGAAATTGAAATATTTGACATATTATTAGATTAAAATCTACAATAATATATAAAAGCTAAATTTTTTGCCATACATATTGTATTATAAATATGATATATACATGCTCAATACAGATAAAATGCCGTCAACTTCATTAAAAATAAAATCGATTTATTCTTAGAAGAACAGTAGTATAATCATTTTGTAATTATTTATACCCTATAGAATGACCACAACGATTACGTCCAATTATCGGTATTGATCCCTTCTGAAGTCTCTAATTACCCGCACCCTTATACTCTTCAATAAGTAAAAACGTTCATAATTGTCAATAGACCCTCTTTTGAAGTTGATCCGTCACTTTTACTGTAATAATTATCACTATCGGAACATTACTCTCTCCCCCATATCAACACATTGATACCGGTCTCGGTTCTAATTGAGTATCATTGGCTAAATTAATTTGTCTTCTCTATTAATAATATCAGTAATATAATTAATATCTGCACCAAATAACGGTATTATCATTTGATTGGTACATTGATGTACAATTGATAATTGGTTGGATATATAGGACATAGATTTTTATTAAACATCCTAGAATCGATCATAATTGACAATTGGCAGTCGATGTACACGTTTCGGCATCTTCACTTATTATTTTCATATATTAAATTGAAATACTTAGGATATTTAATAACAATAATAAATTGCATCTTTGTATTGATTTCCAACTTAAGGAAATGGCAAAGATTTCAGGTTAGATCGTTACATGCCTATAATATATTGATTAGGTAGTGTTATGTCTTGTCCGTGATAATGTGTAGAAGAAGTCTTGGATACTGTTCATCTCTATTTCGACGACTTAAAAATGTGGTGTTACGGTAGAATCCTCCGAAATCACGGAGAGACCGGATATAGATCCTGCAACGGATGTGCAAAAATCGGGAAGTTCAAAGTATTACCTCTTCTAAGCCAAAAACCATGGAAAAGTGGCGAAGAATATGAAGAAATATCATGGCTGTGGGCTTGTCTCGCAGTGGAGCAGCTGGTCCATTCCTCATTAGGAAGACCGGAAGAAGTAGAAGATAATAATCAGTAAATAAAATGGTTTAGTCCTACAAACAGTACGGTATATCGCGCAAAATATACCTAAACCATTTCAATACATATTTGATAGAGTTTAACATACGTTTAACCCTTCGTAATACAATCGCATGTCTTTCTTTTAACTTCTATTAAAGAAATATCTTCAATTCGATACGTCCCCAATTTGTGAATTTATTAGCCGATCTTTAAACGCTTATCATGAATAATCATGATGTTATAAATAAAATGTATAATCTCAATTGAAACAATTTAAGTAGTCGTGATATCAAATATATTTCTTGAGTGCTATTTAAAAAAAGGATATTAAAACGCACGAAACGAGCACTATTTTAGCACTTATGAAAGAAAAATCTATTATTTTTTGGCTGAAGTAACTTCTTATTACAGCTACGGTTTATTATTTTCACACTTACGAAGCAACTTTGTAAATTTTTGTATCTACTCCTGCATGTAAGTGAATTTAATTTCTATTTTAACGATTGCTATCTTATATTTCGTGCAAAGGTAAAAAAAATCTGGGAAAACTCTGGGTAACGAACAGAATTAGACGCCACCAGACTTACGCAAACGTAAATTAAATTAATCCCATTACAAATTTATAAAACTTATATAGTACCTACTCGTGACTCTCACTGCTATTTTTCAGCATCGATATCCTTTTTTAATCAAAAGAAAGAAAACTATTGAAAGATAAGAGTAGTTTCCAAACATGACAAAAATATTAATTTCAATTTTTTTATTTTTCAGAAGTTTCTTCCTGTTGTTCAGTCGCTACAGGATCCTGCAGGACTGTTTGTGAAAAGGTAATTTATTTTTATATTTAGATTATTAGTTCATTAGTTATGCGTTGTACCTAAATTCAAGAGATGGCACTTTATAGTACTTGTTATAAAAATAAAAATAAAACGATTTGAGACGTTTGAAATGATAATTGATATACTCGTATATTAAAAATCGTTAAAAAAATATAGGTATGATAAAAATTGCATTAATAATAATAACGGATATTTAATGTTTGTAATGTGTCCAAAAAAACGTTAAAAAAAGGTTTCAGTAATTTAATACTTCATTCATACATTTGAAAAGTTACACATGTATCCAATAAAACAAGTGTTGCGTTCGACGTAACGATCCTGTTTCGAGAATTAAAAGGTACCAAATGTAACACCATCAAAACGAATAAAATATCACTCGTAGCTCTGGGATTGAAAGTTAAAACATGTGGTGAGAACCGCTCAAGTAATGAACCTTATTAAATCATCAATCGTTCTACTTAGCATATATGGTGGTAATATGCGCACAGTAGTAATACATGTTGCACTATTTACACATCATGTCTCGGGTTCTAATCTTTAAACCAGACAAGTTCAATAGTTAATTATTTAAAAAGTTACCAAAAGCAATTGTACATTTTAAAAGCTGAGTAGACGCCCGATTGCAATAATTACGTTACGGGTTCCATATTAATTACAAAAGAAAGCCAATTAATTTTTCGATTAGTAATTGTATTAGTAGTGTCAATAATATTTGTGTTTTTATTATTTACACAAATATTTCAATTTCATAATATTTCTGTGAGCCTTAGCGGCTCATTATTAGAAAAAGGCATAAAATTGTGGTAGAGTGGGTTCGAACCGAGAAACTCTGACTTAAGAGTCCGCGATACTACTCAAGGGACCACAACCTGACATTATTTCGAACAAAATATGTTCAAATATTATCATTTACAAACAAAATAAAATTCTGTTGTATTAATTATTATTAGTCATAAATTTTCTAAATTGTGATGAAAAAGAATAGAATTCATATAGAAAATAATATGAAACACGTCACTTTGGTAGTAGGTATAAATAACAGTTGAACAAATATTACCAATTTTAAAGTTAATATGCCTACCAAATTATTTTATAAACAAATAAAAAATCAATAATAATGTATCCAAATGATTTGGATTCGATTAGTGTTTACTTGAAATTTATAATGAAATACGAAATAAATAATAATCAAATTATGCATTAAAATCTCCTCATAATCCTAAAGTTAAAATCTTCTCAAAATAATTGACTTTCAATTATTATGATACGTTGTTACATCAAAATAAGGTTTCTGAAATATTTTCCAATTCATTAATTTTTTATACGAGTGGAAACTTATCATACCGGCGCAGTAGGCCCAAGTGAGCGTCTCGGGCCTCGGATTCTTTCAGACGTATATATATATATATATATATATATATATATATATATATATATATATATATATATATATATATATATATATATATATATATATATATATATATATATATATATATATATATGACATTATATTCATTGGTCGAAGTTTCTATGGAAATCGGATAATTCAATATAAAATTTTAGTCACACCTTGATGTCTATTTGGTTAATTTATTTTTAAACATAAATGTTTACACTTACGGGTAGGTACTTTTTAAATAGTATAAATTAAATGGAATTAATTAGTCGTCCGTTAGAAATGTGGATCTGAATGATCAAGTATTAGTAATGTGAAGCAAATTGAATTTTTTGACAATTCATCCTTTGTCTATGCCTGCTGACATACTCCGTGGACTGAGCGGGTTGAAGTTATCAGTAACCTAACATTGATGTAGTTAATAAAGTATTATTAAGCTATTTGGACCCTGATATGGGAAGGCAGCCCAGGATCCAGCACGTAGGTACCCGCATACAGCGTGGGCAGTTTGCCAAACCGAGATGACAACGGAAAGTTGTTGTCTCCTCTCTCGAAACTAACTGTCCCGAGACGATAAAAGAATAATAAAAAACTCTAACCTTTGCCAGAATGATAATATTATCCCACAGTTTGGTTATGAGGGTGGGAAGTAATACGAAACAACTTTTAATTTGTTTAAAAATGCATGCTTATGCATGTATGTAGATATATTTCCCCAATTCGGAATTTGTTTTTATAGAACCTAACTCCCGCAATTACCATACGTATCTGATCGATTTACATCTTTATTTACATAAGTATACGTATTAGGAAATATGAGTTAAAATGTTAATTATTAATATGCTTTGCCAAAATATTAATTCAAACCCTTATCTGCACCTCAATGGTGCATAGGGCACTGCACCGTATAAACGCAGTATTATCTTGATCGTTGTTAACACATGAAGGAAAGATGATCAGCCTTCCACTTCAGTCCAGGGTAATATTATATTAAATAAATATTAGAGTGTAAAAATCACTTCATTTAACCCCTCCCCCCCGGGAATCGAACCCGGGACCCCCAGAACGGTAGCCGAGCGTGCTGACCATTACGCTACGGAGGCGGACAACATATTTATTTGCTCGTTGGTAATACTAATCACTTGTCGATGAAAACAACTGTAGTTTTCGAAACTAGTCGTGTGTAATAAAATAATACTCCGTTAGTGGTATTGTACAAGTTTTTTTCTTTTTTTAAATAATCAACATGTCATTCCACAAAGTCAATACGGAATCAGTAAATAATATTCACCATTTTATCCATCATTTAACATCCATACAGCTTTTTTGGAACTTCAAAATAAATTAAATACAAACCTAATTACTCATCCATATGCGAGTTAGAGGCGACATCTTGCGTGATTCTTGGGAGGAAAATAAGATCATAACTCAAGCATCTTTGTCCTAGTTTATACACAATATTACGACGGAGTTATCACCTCACTAGGAGATAAAATCCCTAAAAACTATTGTCAATATATGGGTGTTGATGTGGGATTTTATGAAAATATGTCAAGAATATAAAATATTGAATATTTTAGCATGAAGAGAAATATTTTCTTTTTATTTAAAAAATTTCTAGGATTTTATATAATAAAATATCAACTACATAAATAGTTTTTTCCACATATATTTTATTTGGCCAGTGACCGGATTCGATGATGTATACCAGTCTGATGATATCGGTTAGGACGAAATCCGGTAACTGGTTAAATAAAATACACATGGAGTAAACTATATAGTTCTTATTTTATTGTATAACAATGACATAATTATTCTTTGTAGATTAAAAACATTTTTTTTTCATTCCACCGACAACTGACTACTAGTACTAGGCAGACCATTCGTAGGAAGGATGTTGCACAGGTACCTACGTATATTTAATGTAGTAAATTTGTAAAGAAGCGGTGGTCATTGGACATGTCCCGGAAGATCCTTTCAAACCGTATTTAGTCGTCCTGTTCCGGTGTTAAATTGTTTATTGTTTTCTTTCATAACACACTAAAACGTGAGTAGCCGAATGGATATTTTAACTAACGCAATAAACAATAATATTAACTATTACCACTGCCATCAAACTGTTTCCCCGCAGGAATAAGCAGAGAGGAAGGAGCGCCACACTCTTCTGTCCTCACAAACACTTCTCGCTTCCTTTACATTACTCCCCGATTACGCAGACTTTTGTGCACATTTTAGGTTCTGATTGATCTGATTGTGTCAAATATTATTCGGCCGTCCTCGTTCTGTTTACCCGCTCACATATACTTTCTTAGTCATTCTCTCGTTATCCATTCGCTCCACATGTCCATACCACCTGAAAGAACCCTTCTTAAGGGGATATTTGCAAATACAGAACTCATTCGTCGGCCAACCACCGAAGAGGTAACGCGTCTTTCTACGACGGATTTTTTTTCAAAATGTACATTGGATTTTTTTTGTTTTTTTAGAATGTATGATGTATACAGAATTTTTTTTTACAATTTTTTCTAAACTCTATTCCTTTCAACAACTCTTTTCTTTTCAGAACCATATAATTATTTCGAAGAAAAACTTATATTTTCAATACAAAAACGGTGTTTAAAGAAAAAATCAAATTAGTGAAATGTTGCCTGGGTTTAGAAAAAAATTACTTACGACTTAACGAATACTGAGTCTTAATTTTTTAACTATCCCTAAGGCTGAACTGCCTTACATTCCTTTATAATATTTTCGATTTTAATTCTGTCAAACAATGATTTTTCTACACATTCGTCTGAGGATGTGCATCTCGCATTTTTTTAAATAAAAATTTAGTGGTAAAATATCATGATTATTATATATTAAAAATAATAATAATAATACATCAGGTATGTCAAATACTTGAAAGCAGCCGGGTCAGGAGCCGTAATAATCGTCGGGTATGTATGAGGAGATGCATGAATGTAGAAGATGCGAAGAACGTTTGCAAAGACAGACAGAATGGTGTGGCGTTCGATTCTCTCTGCCTACCCCTGCGGGGAAGCGACGTGATGGTTAGTTAATAAGTTAGTTAAACCCTTATCTGCACCAAATGGTGCATAGGGCACTGCGTCATATAAACGCAGTGTTATTTTGATCGTTTACACATGAAGGAAAGGTGATCAGCCCTCCGCTTCAGGTACCAGTCCAGGGTAATATTGAATAAATATTACAGTGAAAAATCACTTATATTTATTTTACCCCCCTTAGGAATCGAACCCGGGACCTCCAGAACGGTAGCCGAGCGTGCTGACCATTACACTACGGAGGCGTACATTATATGTTTAAAAAATAAATTTGATTTCAGCAAACCATTCACTATTCAATGTTATTGCTCTCAAATACGTACATAAATCTTCTTGAAATGTGATCTGAACAAAACTTCTTTACTGCTTCTCTACCAGCATGTGGTAAGCAGTTCGAGTGTTTCACAATGTATCCTTTAAAGATTTATATTAAAATGTGCGAGGCAATACATTCGGACATGTTTACTTGTGGTATGACAGTTTTTCTTTTCTTTTTCGGATTCTACAAATTGTATTATTAACCCATCGGCATCCAAACGCGTGGAAGAAACCGCTTAAAATAATCTTGGCTACTAAGAATATTTTACATTTGCATATCAGTCGCGGTTTAGATCATATTATAAAGATACTTTCGTGTGATATCTACATACAAATCAGCAATGAAAATTTTTTGTTGATGCATTATTTCTTATTATTTTTATATAAATTTCTTAACGGCACTTGACTAAAGATTAAAATATCAACAAAAATCAGTTTAAATTCAAAACTTTACATCCCAGGCGTAATGTTTTACTGAGCTATTTTTTTCAAGTTTTCTTGTAAATTTTTCACATTGATAAAATATGTGCGTAAAAGTTATATGTACCATATATATTGATAAAACAGTAATAGTTATAATTTTATGAGACAGTTTATTTTTATAACTCGGTTGAATTTGAACGCCTTTGACGCTTCAAAAGTATGAGTCACACATTGAGCGTTATGATTTGTTGGACTGATTTTTACCACAAAAATCAGTATGTTTAGTGTGTGCTACCCTTTTCTGGTGTGTTATTATTGGCTAATAAATTAATATGAAAAATCACAAGACTATCGGTAACATTCTTATTAAAATCTGTAGAGAAGTGACGGAGATGTGAATGTTTAAACTTTAGATATTTTAATAAAACGAAAAACGGGCACCGCTATACGTCATCGGTGTATTAAGGGGCATATCCCTTTATGTATCTACTTAGAGTTGTAATAGTAGTAGTGTGGATTCGTTTCTGTGACGTCATTCGTTACCAATTTACGACAACAACGTTTTTACGAAGGCGAATTTTGCAAAAGAAAATGATGAATGAAAACATTGATTATATCGGCTGTTATATGTTAAGTATGTTAAATTAGATATTCTTCCCGAGCGATAATACTCTATTAGTATATTTGTATACATAAAAACTGATATGCGGATGGGTTGAGATTGTTGAATTTATCACCGATCGAGCTCCTCCCACACATCTCTCGCGTATTCAATGGACACGCATATGGAAGTAAATTTTGGGACCAAAGCAAATTATGTCCTAAAAGTCACTTTATTGCGGAGGATAGTGGACAGTGGCGTGCAGCGGCGTGCAGTAGCGCGCAGTGGAGGCGATACAATTTTTTTTAAATGTATCAAACATGGTGTTTGAAAATGATGCGGAATGCATCGAAACACGTGTCACAATAGATTTTAAGAATTAGTGTTATTAGTCAAGTAAAACTTAAATTAAAAATGGATAGATATTACCACAAAGGGAGAGCTCGCAGAATTCAAATTCTTAACGCGTACGTTCCGCGTTATCCACGCGCAATTTTTTTTTTTTAATATTGAAAAAATAAATATATTTTTTTTAATGTTGCAATCTTTAAACAACTCTTTTTTTTCATACACGTACTTTCATTTCGAAGAAAAACTTATGTTTCCGATACAAAAATTGTATTTTAAGCAAAAAAATCAATTGTGTCAAATGTTACCTTGGTTTCAAGAAAATTTACTTGTGATTTAATTCATTTTAGGCCCTTACCATAATGTAACTGCCGACTCAACTATTGAAATGTTTTTTAAATGTTTACAGAGTAGTAATTAAAGTAAAGTAATACTCGCGTCGGGTTGTGGTCTAGTGGTTAAGTCGTGGACTCTTGAGTCAGAGTTTCTCGGTTTGAACCCACTCTACTACAATTTGATACCCATTTTCAATAATAAGCCGCCTAGGCTCACAGAAATAGTATGAAATTGACTTATTTTTGTAAATAATAAAAACGCATATATATATATATATATATATATATATATATATATATATATATATATATATATATATATATATATATATATATACATATATATATATATATATATATATATATATATATATATATATATATATATATATATATATATATATATATATATATATATATATATATATATATATATATATATATATATATATATATATATATATATTTTTTTTTTTTTATTATTTTTATTTTTATTTTTTTTTTATCGGTGCTCCGTGATTTTTCCTAATCGCATTCAAGGATTGAGAAGTAGTGATCATCAGCATGAGCATTATAATATTTTGATCATGTTTATCTGGCGTTATGCCGGTCACGCGCGCAGAAGGAAGTGAGTAGAGAGGCCCTATCCGTGGGTAGCCATTCCTCGCGCCCGGTGGCCGCGCCGACTAATTCATTCATTCCGAGGACAGCAAAACCTCGATATAACGGTCTAGTCGGCGGGAGGGGGTGTCCGTTAAACTCGAAAGTCCGCTATAAAAAAAATAATAAAATATTTAAAAAAGTTTCAAAATAAATCAAAAGGTTTAGAAAAAAAAACAGCTTTGGTTTCAACCACTTTTTTATTGGTACATTTTTTCTCCAACCGGTTTCGACAAGAACCTTGTTATCATCAGGGTTAAGGATGTACTCTGATGATAACAAGATTCTTGTCGAAACCGGTCGGAGAAAAAATGTAATAATGAAAAATGGTTAAAAACATGGTTGTTTTATTTTATAAATATTATAAAATGTACCACAAAGTGTCTGCGAAAAAGATCAATAAATAAAAAGTTTTTTTTAAAAATAAATGAACACCGTATTTAGATATTTTTTTATTATTGAAAGCTGTCCCACCGCATTCCCAGATCTGATACAGAAGAATAAAGGCTTCCTAACTGACCTTCCCTTGCAAAGCTTTTTTTTGTAATGAAATGTCAATAAGCTTAATAAACAACTTTCTTAATATTTTTGGAAATATGTTAAAAATTCAATTAATAAGTTTTAAAAATAACAAAATCTTGTTTTTTACAATAACTTTGTAAGTAGGTACGTAACACGAGATTTACACGTTTTTAAGGGTTGCTTCATTTCAAAACATTATTTTAATAAATTACTTATAACTGCGTTTTGTAAAAATCCTTTATCCACGTAAACGATTTGGACGTGTTTTCCTCGTTGGCGATAAGTAATTGCATTTCTAGGCAGTAATACTGCATAGCGACAGCTTGAATTCAATCAGTTTACGCATTCATCACGCCACTAGGAGGTGACATACAATGGGATGATACATTCCTTCCTGCATTCCCGATCTGGGCAGAGCTCTAGGTACCAGGAGCGCATCCAAGCGAGGAGATGTTTCTTCCGAGTCGAGCTAAAATAGCCGACGCGAGGGCTGACTAATAAAATGCATTGCCACCTCGTTAGTTTAGAAGTGGAGAGATAAGTCAAATTAATTGCCACGCTTAGTTGACTTACTTGCATCCCAAAGCATATAAATATAGTGCCACTGCGAGGAAGAACAATCACTGGAAAAAAGTGCTTGAAATATGCAGCTCTTAAAATGATTAATATATTGCCTACTTAAGAAGAAACGTATGTACGAGAATGTGAACAGTCAGTGGCGTTAATTTCATATAGGCAAATAAACAGTGCCTACCCTAATGGAATGGAAAAATGTGAAAAACTGCGATAGTAAAAAAATAATAAAAAATGTGTTAAAAATCTTAAAAGTTTTCTTAGTTATTTTTTTTCGCGACTAAACACGCATCATTGAGTTATGACTGATAAGTTTACAAAAAAATTATAAAACGCTGTTTTTCTTACTCCCCACCCTGATTAAAAACTCTGTGCACGCCACTGTATAATGTATATGTATATATGGTACTATATCCAGCGTAAATTCCTGAAAATAGCCACAAAAGAAGCCATAATACCCATCGAAATTTGTGAAAAAAAGTTTCTGCATGTTTGTGTGATCTCTGTGTATAGAATCCTTCTGACAGGACATTGGAAAAATAGATTAGATTAGACGGAGGAAATATAACAATGTTTGGTCTGAATTTTACGATTTGCTAGAAAGTATGCGCTTTTGAAGCTTTATATAATACATACATCTGTTATTATACGTTCGGCATTTTAACGTATTTAAGTTTAGTGATACTCGAAAAAAAAATATTTTAAGCTATTCACATAAAACCAGCATATTGTACTGAATTCTAGACATAACTGTCTAATATTCAATCTGCCTATTATTGAAAATCCATATTGCATTATATTTTAAAGGATTCCCTCATCAGGTCAACTATAGACTTAAGTTGGTATAGTCTATAGTTGAGCTGGTTTATGGTTATTTATGGTTATTCCGAAACCGGTAGGCGTGAAGTAGACTTTTTCAGTACAATTATACACAGTGAACGATGAATGATAAGGAGAGTGTTGTATTACCATACTACAAAGTAAATAAAGCTTTTAAAATACAAAATATTACGATTCGGTTCACGAGTACTCGTGTACCAGCTACAATAGAATTATATTAAAGGCATTTAATATTGTAAAAGTGAGAATAGATCTGAGCGCCATTTTCATAATTAATTAGTAGCAAAAAATATTTAAAGTTTGTAAACAAATAACTCATTAAACAATTTTATTAAAAATATATTGACAGTAGATTAGAACTACGACCCTATACAAATCTGTATCCGAATGGAATATTTTTTTGCAAATATTTATCTCGCTATCACCTCCTTTGTGTGTTAGTTAGCAAGTTTGGCTACTATTCTAGAGGTTTTGGGTTCGTTCCCCAGGGGGTTTAAAATAGATAAGTATTTTTTTTTACATTCAATATCTCCTAATATCATATTAGAGGCGCAGGATTGATCACCTGGCCTTCATTTAATTAACTATCAATATAACACAGCGTCGGTGCGATACACTGCCCTATACACCATTTAGTGCAACTAAGGTTTCGGAAGCATGGCGCCACAGTTAAACCATATGAAGCAATTTTTTTTGTATTTTATATTAAGTTTTTTGTATTTTGTATTAACTAATTATACTTAGAAACCTATACCCTTATACCCTGTACCATGACTATTTATTTTGTATACCCACACACAGGCCATTCCTTTGTGGGATCTTTTTTTGTATTCATTTTTATTTTTCATTAATATTTTTTGTTTTTGAATTTATGTAATGCAAAAGATTTAAAAAAAAATGTATATGTATACTATGAAAAACCTACTAGAATCAAATTATTCCTAATTATCAAAACGTTTTTTCGCATTCCGATAGGTTTAACAAGATAAGCTTTTATGTACCCACAAAATGATGATAAGAAAGTTGCGGTTATGTTACGTCACAAAAATGCTAATTATCATAATCACTTGTATACTAAGTGCGAAGCTTCCGTGGTTTTAGAGACCACAAATATCATATTGTTCGCGTAATTTATATTCTGAAATAAAGTAGAAATATGACTGACGGAAACAAAACATCAAACATATGTATGTACGTACTTTCTCTATGATCATTTTAAAACCAAGACGCATTAAGTACTTGTAATTCTTTGAAACTAGCTTAAAAATAGAATTTCACAGTTTATTCACAATATTTTAGAGCACCTATGTCCAAATTTTTCTTCAAAAATGCCGCTATAGCTCCATTTGGGAATTATTTATATCAAGATTTTTAATGATAATTCTACATAGATGAAGTAGTCTACTGAGAAGGGAATATGGAAGTCTGAGTATTTGTAGAAATGAAATCCCAGTGTACTATCAGTGTTTCAATTAACGCAGTGTTCCGCAAAATGTGTGCCGCGGCACACTGGTAATAATAATATAGTTTTTTGAAGATAACATCCTTTTAAACAATTGCTCCAAATTTTGATCGCCTACGCTCAGTTAAATAGGCTCACGTTTAAATTAAACATAATATGTTATAAATGTTTTCGCTTTATACTAATTTTTATAATAAATTAATATTAAATAAACTTTGTTTTTTCTTTGGTGTACCTCAAAAATTTCTTGATTTGGCAGATGTACCTTGAACAGAAAAAGTTTGCGGAACACTGTAGGTATTAATGAAAGGTTTAATAAAATATCATCAACTAATGTAATAATTTGTAAATATGTCGCTCACTCCTTTCAAGAACATCATAAATCAAAAAACTTGATTTTTCAGGAGAACGTTTTTAAAGTTTAAAAATATAATACAATGTATTAAAAATAAATATCAAGCCACTTATTGAACTTTTTACTGTGCAACAGATCTTTTCAGGTAAAACCTGAAGGTTTTTTCTCCATTCGAAAAATATTTAGTATATTTAAAAAAATAATTAAACAATACCTTTTCTTCAAAATGCAAAAACAACACTTTCTGCCCTGTAGCGGGTAAATATTAAGTTATAAATATGCCACTTTTGCTGGGATATAGTACATTTTCTGGGCATTCCGAAAACATGACTGAACATCTGAAAATTGACGATTTTTGATTTATAACGTTCTTGAAAGAAGTGAGCGATGTGTCTGTAGACAATCGCTTTTTTTAACGGCACATTCTAATTGAATAATGAATCAAAAATTTATGATGGAAGTCCAAAGCAATACGATATATTTATATAGATTATAATTGCTTTTATCACTTTATTGTGTTTCTAATTATCTTCCAGTCATATGAATGGATAATAATTCGTATTCGGTAACGAGCTCCAGACACATTATATTTGACTATGGGTTGTGTCGGTCACACATGTTAAGACTTAATGTTTTTTTTATCACTTTCTTAGATGTCATGTATGAAAATAGATCAAGCAAATAGAGGATACGATACGAGGCTGGTGGCTCGGGATGACCTTTATTTTATCGATGTTTATTTCGGCGCCCACTTATAACACCATTTATATCATTAATCACCTACTTGTGTTACTTTGATCCTGGGAAATAATTGGATATAATAATGTTCACACATGTATAATATATTTTTTTTACTTGATTTCTTCATTGGCGCTAGAAAAATATATGAAAAAATAAAAAAGGCAGACTTTGTGCAATTAATGCCGGTTGTTTAAGATGGTTCAAAAATATATAATTTTTTATTTGACTAAAATACATTATTCTTTGACATCTCAATATAGATAACGAAGAATATGGAAGTCTGGGCATTTACGGGGCTTATGACCGTCATAGGCTGGTTTGAGTGATCACTTTACACGCGTGTAACTTCATAAATTCTACCCACGATGACAACCACACTACTCAAATTCTTAGAAGTTCGATATAAACATATGATCCAATTTCGAAACATTGTACTTGAATCACAATAATTTTACTAGAGACAA
This sequence comes from Brachycentrus maculatus, assembly GCF_059751285.1. NCBI lineage: Eukaryota > Metazoa > Arthropoda > Insecta > Trichoptera > Brachycentridae > Brachycentrus > Brachycentrus maculatus. Next base: position 195,505 of record NW_028281075.1, on the reverse strand, counting down.
CTATTAGTGAGATAAAAGAAGCATTATATTTAGCAGAAACTTTTTCATTATGAGGCCCGAATTACGAAATGAAGGGTGACATACACGCACCTGCTGTGAAGTTTCAACGGATGAAAAAAATACATAATTGCAATGTGTTGCATTTAGGGCTCGGAATGGATCGGCCAAAGGAGAATGTGACTTCGGTTCCGACGTACGCAAATAAAGCTCAAAGTATTCGTGAGATTCTCATAAATGTACCACCAGGATAAGAACCGAAGCGGTTTACAATAGTCATTATAGACCGTTCAGTTCGTGAAATTGTTCATTTTACTTACTGATTGTTGCACGTATTCTGTGATCATGTTAGAGACTTGAATATATAACGAAAAGTCCATACGAAAAGAAATTAAGCGAACTTTCACCCTGCAGTATATTTCAATATCAGTATATTTAATAATCAGAATATTTCAAGATCAATAAAAAATTAAGAAAGCTTGTTCATCTCACCCAAAGATGTCTCTAGTAATAATTCTAGTGATTTAAGTATAATTTTTCGATATTCTCAATATTATTAATATTTAAAGCATTTACTTTGTGGTTAGTCATTTTTACTTATTTATTTTTTTACAAAAATGTTAATAAAATTAGTATATAACCACTCACCGAGATTTTTACGTCTACCGGTTTCGAGACGTACCCGTCTCTTCGTCAGGACAATCACTAACACAGCATGCAAACAATACTACCCTTCACCACCATAGCACCATTTACACACTCAAAACTACACAAATTGTCTAACACATGCGATTTTTGGTCGACCCGAAGACCAACATGCACTATAGTTTTCAATACAGACATGCGTTACGAGCCGAGGTTAAACGTATATATATATATACGTTTAACCTCGGCTCGTAACGCATGTCTGTATTGAAAACTATAGTGCATGTTGGTCTTCGGGTCGACCAAAAATCGCATGTGTTAGACAATTTGTGTAGTTTTGAGTGTGTAAATGGTGCTATGGTGGTGAAGGGTAGTATTGTTTGCATGCTGTGTTAGTGATTGTCCTGACGAAGAGACGGGTACGTCTCGAAACCGGTAGACGTAAAAATCTCGGTGAGTGGTTATATACTAATTTTATTAACATTTTTGTAAAAAAATAAATAAGTAATAATTTTTCGAAATTGGATCATACACATAGAACTTGAGGAGTAAAATTTGAAGAGTGTGGGCATCAATTATGGGTATAATTGGTGAATGTTACAAGTGTGTAAAGTGATCAGTTTAACCAGCCCATGACGGTCGTAAGCCGCGAAAATGCCCAGACTTCCATATTCTTCTTCATCTATGTTGAGATGTCAAAAATTATATTCCTTTATTCCTTTAAATTATATTTTTTTCTAGAATTCATTATGTGCAAAAAAACTGAAGCTAATTTTCGATATGACGTAATTAATGAATAACGACAACTTATATCGCTCACTCCTTTCAACAACGTCATATATAAAAAAATCGTCAATTTTCAGTTGTGCATGTTTTCAGAATGCCCAGTAAATGTACTATACCCCAGCAAAAGCGGCATACTTTTAACTTAATATTTACCCGCTACATGACAGAAAGTGTTGTTTTTGCATTTCGAAGAAAAGGTATTGTTTAGTAATTATTTTAAATTAACGAAATATTTTTCAAATGGAGAAAAAACCTTCAGGTTTTACCTAAAAAGATCTGTTGCACAGTAAAAAGTTCAATAAGTGGCTTGATATTTATTTTAAATACATGTTATTATAATCTTAAACTTTAAAAACGATCTCCTGAAAAATCAAGATTTTAAATATATGACGTTGTTGAAAGGAGTGACCGATATACTATTTGTATGTATTATGTGTATTTTTATCGGTTCGTTCAAGATTGTTCCTTGTCAGACCTGCAATTTATTGGACTTCACATCACTGTCAAAGGTTATGGAATACACGAATCGAATTGTTTTGATAAAATAATGATTTTTTTACCGTTTTTCGATTCCCGATTTTAATTTGATAGAAATATTTCATTTTATTCTCGCAATATGCCGAAATTGGCATCCATTATACAGGACACATGATCGCTTGACAGGTGCCATCGAATGACAAGTTACGTCTTTAAAATATTCCGATTATTTTAGTTTCTATTCAATATAAATCGATGACTCCTTTTAACAACGTCATAAATCAAAAAACGATTTTTCAGGAGATCGTTTTTAAAATTAAAAAATAAAATAAAATGTATTAAAAATACATATCAAGCCACTTATTGAACTTTTTACTGTGCAACAAACCTGAATTTTTTTTCTACATTTGGAAAATATTTAGTATATTTAAAAAAAATATATAACAATACCTTTTCTTCAAAATGCAAAAAACACTTTCTGCCCTGTAGCGGGTAAATATTAAGTAAAAAATATGCCACTTTTGCTGGGATATAGTACATTTTCTGTGCATTCCGTAATCATTCACAACTGAAAATTTACGATTTTTGGTATATGACGTTGTTGAAAGGAGTGAGCGAAATGTGAGAAATATATTTTGCTTTTTATTAAAAAAAAATAACTGTAAATATTAATGACGTATGACTGAAAAAAACTAATATTTCAAACATTTTTTCAAATCCTGAGAATTATTTAGATTTTATGAAGTTGTTTTAAAATTAAATGAATTTTCTCGACGCCAGTTTCAGAGGAAAATGCATAATTATCCTTTAGTGTTATTGAAATAGATTTTCTTTCGTTGATTATCTAATAACGTACTTCAAAAATAAATTAATATAATGCTGATAAATAGTGATAGATTAAAATTATTTTAAGAATTTTCGAAAAGCAACGAAATATTTCAGCGAGTGTGTTGTTAGGTAGCTGTATTGTTTTAGACTCAATTAGCGGGAGATCGTTACGCGAGGGAAGTGTTATTGACGAATATGAAGTAAGATACAAGATTATGGGATGTCAGATGTCTCGTCAGTCGGTGTCCCGAGAGGGGATCAAAGCATTCCTCCAACGACGTCTGTTTTCCGAGTTTCCAATTCCGACGTATTTTTGGCAGCGCTTCAAAGAGAAACCGTCGCTAGCGGTAGTCACAGAGTTTGGAGCTGCTTACTGAAAATTACAACAAAAATCTTTTCATTGACAGGATTTTTTCTTGCGTTTATTTTTCAGCATCCACATAGATTATACGATGTTCTTAATAAGCTCAGCCGACGGATATTTATTACAATACTTATCGCTCGAGTCGGTAGGTACTTGAGAAAACGTTCTGTTTATAATCTTATGTAACGCTCTTCCCGCCTATAAAATATTGAACATAATAATAAAAAATCTCTAACATGCATTAACACGTAATAATCTCGCCCACGCTCTTGTGTAAACCAAACATAAAATGGGTTTGTAACGAATTATTTTTGGCAAAGCGGAGAAAGTTAAAAAAAAACAGGTTTATATTCATTTAACGTGACTGTATAGTACTTACATATATCGCTCACTCCTTTCAAGAATGTCATAAATAAAAAATCGTAAATTTTCAGTTGTGCGTGTTTTCGGAATGCCCAGAAAATGTACTATATACCAGCAAAAGCGGCGTATTTTTAACTTAATATTTACCCGCTACAGGGCAGAAAGTGTTGTTTTTTGCATTTTGAAGAAAAGGTATTGTTTACTATTTTTTTTAAATATACTAAATATTTTTCAAATGGAGAAAAAACCTTCAGGTTTTATTTGCCTAAAAAGATCTGTTGTACAGTAAAAAGTTCAATAAGTGGCTTGATATTTTTTAAATACATTGTATTATATTTTTTAACTTTAAAAACGTTCTTCTGAAAAATCAAGTTTTTTGATTTATGACGTTCTTGAAAGGAGTGAGCGATGTAGGTACAAATTTAGTTTAGGGTAGTTGACTTGACAAAAATTTGAGACCAATATTATTGTTTTAATTTAATCTATTAGATCTCAGTAGATGTATCGTATTTGAAGTAAAAACATGAATATGTATTTTTTTCCAACTTATTTTTTTGCTTTATTATTTATTGATATTAGCAGAGAATTTTATTGGAGGGTTATTGTGGGGTGGGGAGCCTACTGTAAGTGCCTGACATAGTGAAATTATTCTTAAATTAAGAGCGATATTTTGAGACCTTTAGCTAATCATTTTATATTAATTACGGAAAATAATATTATTCAATGTAAATACTAAAAAACATGTTTATTAACAATATTATTTGATAAGCATTTTGGTAATATACTCGTACTCGTACATACCTTAGTTCCCTGGAGTGTCCCTTAGAGACAAATAAAGAGTTGACGCATTTGTAGAAGCCTGGGTGTAACCGATATCAATAGTAAGGTAGAAAAAAGGAAATTGAGATAGTATGGGCACATAGGACGTATAGAACGTGAACATATTGTGAACCAGGCGATCGCCATGGATTTTCCTTGAAAGACATCTATGTAAAGGAAGACCAAAAAAATATGTATGCTACAGAAAGATAACATGATTCAAAGGCATGGCCTAGGTGCCATTGTATATGATAGAAGTGCCTACAACCTGATGACGAAGAGAGCTGAACCCAACAGTTTACAAAGACGATAAGTTGGGATGGAGCCAGGAAGAAAGAAATACCTTACTTCCCTCCCGTATATTAAATTGTGATCTTCTTCTCCGTCTTATTCCTCATTGCAGAGGGTTGTGACCCTTGTGGAAGCAATGACTTTTCTCCAGTTATCCCTTGACTGCGCTGCACGTAGCTCTCCACCCACTGAGGTGCCTTATGCTGCCTTAATTTGATCGGTCCATCGTGTGGGGATCTTCTTCTCCCTCTTAAAATGTGATACTTAAGGTTCATTTCTTTAATATAATTTATCAAACGCATGTAATTATGTACCGTTGTGTTCGGTTTTATAAATTTGGAGCTAAAGGAACGGCTAATAATAAATTACATTTTTTATTACTTCACAGTTTACTATTAAAAATTCACACTAACTTTCAGGATGCGGAATTCGACACATGAGTTCATAATATAAATAAACAATGCTGTTTATTCACGACTGTATGTAAATATTTGTTCTATATAGTGTTACATATATACCTACAATATGCACGTATGTATATTGTAGGTATATATGTAACACTATTAACATAAGACTATCCATATATATTGTAATAAACAAGAACATAAAAAGTAATACAAACATTTTTTTATCGAAATTATTTTATCGATTTTGATTTGCGAATCGATATGGACCATCTTATTCCAAAAACTATAAATAAATTAAAACGGGAAAATATCGGAAACACAAGATGGGTATATATATATATATATATATATATATATATATATATATATATATATATATATATATATATATATATATATATATATATATATATATATATGCTCACATTGGATTTTTATATCTTTTTCTTCTTCTTCTTCTGCTTGGTGTAGGCCTTGTTTTTAAGAGGGATTTTTATATCCCATTTTAAATATTATGTGTTTCTAAAAAGTCTATTTTTTTAAGGTTGTCCTTTTAATTATAATAAAATATAAATGATTTTAATTGTTCTTATTAAATTCCCTCTTTATTGTGTTCAATTTCCACGTACTATGCTTTCTTTACAGAAGGATATCGTGCTTGTTAAAACATTATTCTTCCTGGAAATATTGAAGAGGGTTATTCGCTCTGTGTGTGGTACAAGCTCCTTATATCGTGTCATATCATTTGTAATCCAAGAAAAATGTATCCATGGATCGATAATATTTTTATTATTTAGCATTTAACAGTGGTAGTACATATACGGGTTCGTAGAGCTAAATGAGTATTATTCCTAGTATTATTGATGCAATCGTGCATTACTTAGATACATTTATGATTTTTAGGGATGTTTTATATTACGTATTACGTTAACTGACACGAAGCATATGTCTTTTTTGAAAACTTTTAAACAAATAATTCGTAACATGTATATTACGAAAAATTTTCATACTATGTATGTCATGTGTGTGGTTATTACCATGAATATCATACGCAATGTAAACCAAGCGCTTGGGAGTGACGTATTTTTTTTTAGATTAATATATTAGCAGGACGAAACGAATGTTTTGTCTTATTTTTATAAACGAATATAAAATATACTTTTCTACACGAGATATAAGGAAGACAATATTCACTAAATTAGCTGATAATTTATTATAATATTTTGAATACTGTTGTTCAGATTTACATCTCTAATAAATTTCTATCTGGTCTAAATAGACCAGATAGAAAATTTATTAGACATGTAATTTATTTATTTAGTATCTATTTGGTGAATAATTTCGTTTAAAGCAATTGGAATAATTACCCCACGGTTAAATTAGGTAGAAATACCCCCTTAGGCCGTACCTTGTCCATACCAGGAACGTGCTAAGAATGCTAAGCGCACATTAAATTTGACTACTTTGGGGCCATCGCTTCTAATAAATTATAAGCTTTTATTCTTCATAAAATTTAATATCACTCTGTTTCCTGTCATTTTTGAAAACAATAAAAATGTTTATGATATTTTTGGGGATGCTTACACACATTCTACATAGTATTATGTTGGTAGTCAGCACATATTCGAATTATCTACATGGTGCATATTTGTATATTTATAAAAATTAATCAAAAACTATTCTTTTTGACCGCATAAAAATGCGTTTATAAAATGCAGTGCCCTATTACAGTAAAACCTCGATATTACGGACTTATTGGGGAGAGGGGGTGTTCGTTAAAGCCGAAAGTCTGTTTTATATAAATAGGTACAAATAAATCAAAAAACTTTTTTTTGACAATATCAACACTGTATTTAGATACTCGTATAAATAAATAATACAAAACACTATTTTTTATTTTTTATTTATTGACTTCGGACACTCGTCGTGAAGTGACGTTGCTATTTGATATCAACGCGCTTGCTTTCGGTAATACTTACTGCCTTGAAAAAGAAATTAAGTTTAGTCAATCAAGCTTTTCAAGTTTGCTGATTTTTTTAAATAATAATTAAGGGCCACAACGCGAAAAAACTCATTATTCCAAAAATGGTATCTAAATCGTCAACATTTTCACATTCGAAAGACATCCATGATTCTTCTAGCGTTAGAAATAGACGTTTCTAATGCTAGAGTCATTAGTGTCTTTTTCGAATATGAAAATGTTGACGATTTAGATACCATTTCTGGAATTACTAATTTATTTGCGTTATGGCCTATTGGCATTTTACCAACGATATATATGAAATAAAAAATCGTTATTCTCGATTTTACAGGAATTATTGTATCTTATTGTCATCATATGTTTCATCGTGTGATGAGTGTAGCATTATGTGTGTAGAGTGTGGACACCCGATTAGCGATCACATTCCTTAAAGTGGCGAGCTGTTGACATTCTTGTTGCATTCGATATGAGGATGGGTCCGACCTGTCAGCGTGTATGCGGAATACGTGATTGCTCAAACAATGGAGGACACGCTGAGGCGCACGAAGTGTCGTTTGGTTATTCTAAATGCTCACAGCGTAGGTGTGGCAGAATGGGCCGGCGAGGCATAGCATTGTACGCTGGCAGTAACGGAGGGTTAATCTGAAAATGTTAATTTGGTGATATTGAAACAAACGGTCATGTTCTTATTACATATACACAATCTCTGATACGCGAAGTGTTTTTGGACAATTAACTGTGTTGAGATACATATGAATCAACTATATATAAATGATTATTCTTCTTGCCTTGAGCCTTAATTCTAAATGACTTATTTTATAGTATTTATCCTAAAAACGGTACAAAAAATGACATTTTTCAAATAAATACAAATAGTTTTCCGATCTTATTTTATATAAGTTCCCCTTCATGGGATAATGGTTATTGCGTTTGGATACTGTTCTGGAGGTCCAGGGTTCGATTCCCACCTTGACCACCTTGCCTTCGTGTAAGTAACGATCAAGATATCACTACGTCTATATTTTGCAGTGCCCTATGCACCATTAGGTGTGGATAAGGGTTAGAAGTAAGAGAAGAGTATTAACATACGATCATGCATATGCAGCCTAGGTATTGTTGCTACCTATTGTTGCTATTCTTATTTTCATATTTTTTCTTTTCTCTTTTAACAGTGATGGCCTTTACTTTGAGCTCCTTTATATACGTCATTTATATATATCCCATCAAATATGATATATTCTATACCAAGATCTAAGAATCTGGAGCACAGAATTCAATTTGCTTTATATGATCAACGCTACAGTTGGTATAGTTATAATATTAATAATCTTTGATTAAATTATTCGAAATTATATTATTCATAATGCGTCATTTTTGCCAAATACTACCTCAAGGGCGCTTCATCTGGGTGATAAATGATGTCAAAGAAAGAAGGAAGAATATTTTAGTACTTTGTATCGTTTTTATATTAGCCTCTACTTATTAATTTTTTGTTACAAATATTGTATACTACCGGCGCTATTTATTCCCTGGTGTTAGTAAATTATATTTTTCTCAGTCCACAGATTTATGTCCCTCACTGTTTATACAATGCAGTCCTACTGATCACCCAAAGCGGTACAACATGTCACCCATAAGTATATTAATTGATTAGTGTTTTTTTTATGTCCAGATGTCCCTGATCGAGATTGCGGAGGACACATCAGTACGAGACGAAAGACTTTTAAATATTAATAAATTTTGCTCACCAGAATTGGTAAGTAAATTGTTTTTATTAATTAGACATGTAGATATTTAGTAAAATGTGAAACAGACAATTAATTATAATAATTACAGAAAAAAAAGTCAGAGATAAATTACGTTTGTATCTTCCACCTAGCTATTTATTATTGGTATAGACTTAAAGTAGTTTTACTAGAAAAAATACTTGGTAAAATGGTAACCACAATAATTTATACATGAAATGTTAAAATCGAGTATACTAAATTGTATTTTATTGTTAAAAAACGCATAAAAATAAATTGATTCGCCTTGTTATGGAATTTTCAAACGAATGTCCGTTTTTTAATAATGAAATATAATTTAGTAGACTCAATAATTCAGTGTTTGCTTTTAACATTTAACATATAAATTAAAATGGAGTTCTACAATTTAAACGCCAAATCTATAAATAACTACAATAATGATTATTTCATTAGAGATATTATTATGAAAACTTTCATTTTTTTGTAAAATCATTGGGATGTCGCGATAATGTGTTTTCATGTAAGTATGTCTTTATTTTACCTTAAACTTTTAATGAAATATTTTAATAAACTTCACAGTGGTATATTTAATTACCATTATAAGTTATATCTATTTTTCAAATTTGATATCGTAATACAAAAATGGTAGGTAGTTTAGGTAGTAAAATAATGAAATTGTATTATTGGTAATCTATTTTATAAATATATCATTCGCAAATAAAGAGTTTATTGTGAAAGTAAAGAAAATATTGCGTTGCGATGCCCCTTGAGAACAGTAGCAACTATCTACTTGAACTCTGCGTTAATGAACGAACTTGTCTTTATATAATTTTTTGCGGGGAAGATGACGCGGGTATTGCCATTCATTGAGTAATGCGCTAATGGTAATAACTTTATCTCCACAAGCGCACAATTTATCTGGACTAGAGTCAGGGGTCACGTTAGGGGCAGATGATAAAAAATAGTCGATTATTGTGAGAATCTCCCAGTTAGTTAAAAATAGTAAAATTAATAAATATGATATATCTTAAAAATAAAAATAAATTAATACTACTGAGACATCATGTGCTTCGTTATGAAATCAATGCTCAGTTTTTTTAATAGAGAAATATTTGTGTTTGTATTATTTACACAAATATTTCAATTTCATACTATTTCTATGAGCCTAAGCGGCTCATTATTAGAAATAGGTATCCAATTGTGGTAGATTGGGTTCGAACCGAGAAAACTCTGACTTAAAAGTCCGCGACACTAACCACGAGACCACAATCCGTCACTCGAACCTCGACAGTAATAGTGAAATGAACTTTAAAAACAGCCATGGCAAATTCTTGTGATTTTTTTTCGCTCTTATGATTAAAAATTGATTTTTAAGTATTTATTATTTTGTTGGGCTTTCTCCGCAAAAAAATGGCTTCGTCGGGGCGTTGGAAACTCAATTCCAATATTCTTCTTCTTCTTTAAATCAATATCTTCACTCAATTGTGTATAGGGCACTGTATATTACCCAGGCAGTGTTGTCTTGATCATTAATTACTCGAAGGCCCGGCGATTAGCCTTGTGCTTCAGGTATTAGTGTAGGGTGGAATGCAAAATGATGTCTTTTTATATTGACTCATCTGAAAATCCGTTTATCATGGTAGGGAGGCAATCCAAAAAAATGGTAGATTTTAACAGAGGCCCCCTTAGCTCCTGGCACACACCCTGAAGCCCTGCCTGCGTTAATCATTATTGCCAGGACGCTGCTGTTCAACTAGATGGTTTTTAATAGAATAGCCCATTGCAGATGGATATTTCAATGTCAAATAGGAGTGCAGGAGCATTTCTCTTGTCTTCTCGACTATTAGCCATCATTGTCACCTCATGAAGCCGTTCCATCGCACATCCGGTCCCGATATAAACATCTTAAATTTCAGTCATTGGCTTTTGTTTTTGGTTCGTAAATTCGTTTCCCTCCTTTGTATTCCCGTCCGGCCCTTTAAGCTTTTCTTCTATTGTGACATGTCTACGTGCGTTAGACAAGTCCATTGTGTGTTTTGACAGCTCTGCCAGAGATCACGAATCCCGAACCGTCACTAAAGCTCCGCTGATTGATGCTGTCTAACGTATAACCGAATAACGGCTCCTGTATCATTCAACCTTTGCATGTGTTCACAGTTTCTACGAAACATTTACATTACATTTTTACATTACTGTTAACCATTCTACGAAATTAGAAATATACAGAAAATTTTATTAGTTAACCATTGTTAAGAAGGAAAAAAGATATCTAGAAGAGTCGAAACCAAATATTGATTCAAGATATTATTTCTTGTTACCAAATTATATTATAATAACCTAAAATATATTTCGTTCACCTGCATCTAAACGGTTAAAAAAAGTTGTTAAATTGTAACTGATTTTAATCACTGAAGCTCTTTTAATAATACGCTAACGTAATTGATAATATGATCAAATATGACATTTTATTTCTAATAGTTTATAATTTTTTTGACAAATACTTAAAGCACATTTGAAATAGAAAAGAAATTTGGTAAAAAAAACTTTGTCAGTAACTCGATTTTTATATATGAGACGACTCAAACATTTTCACTTTCAAGCGTTATAATATCAATTTGTGTTATTGAAAGCTCTAGGCTTTCTGAGAGACTTTTAAGTTTTAATTTTTTAAATTTGCAAAGCATTTTTTTTACGAACTCAGTTCTGAGAATTATGGAAAATTTGAGACAAATTTGAATCCCGATTTCACTGTAAATTTACATTTAATAGCTTTTTATGTCCCTCTCACTGCTAATCAAAATAAATACAAGTTAACTTGTGTTGTATTAATGTATGAAAAATGATTGACATCTTTACCCGTGTGCCCCTACATCGTTTAAGTGGGGGTAACATGTAACAGTATATCTGGCCGTCAGTGTGAGAGTAACATTACTGTCTTGCGAGATTCTGTGTGTTCTAAATTTAATTATTATGGATAGAAAGAATGCAATGGGACCATCACGCTCGCGTCTGTAGTCTCCGCGCTGCAGTGTGCAGCGCTGCACCTACTCGCGGCGTGTGCGTGTGTGCGTCAACACGCGAATAATGCACTGGCATATTCATAATAATGGGTATGAGCAATAATGAACACAACTGGCACACTCGTACACGTGTGTATACATGTAAAACGACTTTAATCGAATATTCAACACAAGATTCTGCACGGCTAAAAGTGTAAATCGAAAAATATAATTTTCACCCATGAAATATATTTTTTTCATATAAACTAACTAACTAACCATCACGCCGCTTCCCCGCAAGGGTAGGCAGAGAGAATAGAGCGCCACACCACTCTGTCCTTGCAAACATTCTTCGCCTCTTCCACGTTCATGCATCTCCTCATACATACCCGCCGATTGTTACGACTCCTAACCTGACAACTTTCAAGTATTTGGCATACTCTTTCGTATCCTTTATATAAAATTCAAATATAAGTTATTCGAAAAATAGTAGATGCTATGTACCGATAATCAATTTAATGAAAAAATCAATTTCACAGCTTAGTAATGCAAACAAAAATATTGACTTTAGAATTATTTAAGATTAAAGTAAACTTAGTTTTAATATAGATTTTTCGTAATTTAGAGTTTTTAAAATTCAGTTTCTTTATTTTTTTAATGCTCATCAATATTTCACCTAAGTGAACAGTTTTCACAAACAGGATAATTCTAACTCGCGGAGAAAATACTTTTCCTTTATTATCGATTTGTGAATGGAAAAAAATATTATAAAGATAAATGTAATTCACTTTCCAGGAAACAGATGTCACTATTCCCGTGTTTGATATTTGTGTTGTTGATGCATTACACATATTGCTCACTCCTCTCAACAACGTCATATATCAAAAAACTTTTTGATTTTTCAGGAGATCGTTTTAAAGTTTAAAAATAAATTAAAATGTATTAAAAATAAATATCAAGCCACTTATTGAACTATTTACTATGCAACAGATCTTTTTAGGTTAAACCCGAATGTTTTTCCTCCATTTGAAAAATTAAAGAAAAATTAAACAATACCTTTTCTTCGACATGCAAAAACAACACTTTCTGCCCTGTAGCGGGTAAATATTAAGTTAAAAATATGCCGCCTTTGCTGGGATATAGTACATTTTATGGGCATTCCAGAAATATGCGTTACTGAAAATTGATGATTTTTGATATATGACGTTATTGAAAGGAGTGCGCGATATGTATTCCAATATTCCGTTTCTTCATAATATCATTCTGATTATATTCTTATATTCTGTTTGTTCTGTTACAGGTAGAGTTCTGGAAATGTATGAATGAGACACTTCAAGGTATGCACCATTGCCTATATATGACGTGTATAGAATTTAATAGTTTAAATTTTAGCTTAAGATATAAATAACGTTAAAACACACTTTAAAACTTTACAAACTAAAAATAACGATATTATCACAAAAAAATAGTGTAATAATTATTATGTTTTTATTATAATATAATAATAATAACAAAACCCTTATCCGCACCCCAATGGTGCATAGGGAGTGATAGGGATGGTGATAACACTGCGTCATATAAACGCAGTGTTATCTTGGTCGTTTACACATGAAGGAAAGGTGAAAAAATCACTCATATTTATTCTTACCCCCCCTGGGAATCGAACCCGGGTCCTCCAGAACGGTAGCCATTACACTACGGAGGCGGACATGTTTTTATTACTATTAAATATTATCTTTATTACCTTTTTTTTTGTTGTTGAAATAAATGTTATTTTGTCATAAAAAAAATCGCAAAAAAAAAAATTTATTTTCATTTATTTAATTTATTCGCGTTCTGTTATACTATTGAAAAATTATATCCGTGTTTGAAATGTGAAATAAGAGAATATCATATATTTTTTATTTACTAACAATGTTTCATTAGTCGAAATATTAATTGTGATATATTGTAATAATTCTCACACAAAGATTAGGGATAGTTTCCTTTTTTATTTTTAGGCAAAGAATGTAGTTTCATGAAAAACTTTAGTTGTTGTGTAAGTATCAATATATTTTCAGTTATTAGTAAATTATTAAATTAAATTAGTAAATTAGTAAGTTATTAGTAATTAGTAATTAGTAAATTAGTATGTTATTAGTTATTAGTAAATTAGTAAATTAGTAAAGTATGCTAAATTTGATTTTCCTGCCAAAAAGTTAAATTTTAAGTATTTATTGTAGATAACAGTTGTTTATTTCTGCGCGACTGTAGAAAGATGCAATTCTTTTATTTCTACACAATGGTTGCGTTGCGAGTTAAAACATCCCTTTTGTGTAGTGTACAATAAACACAACTTATTAAAAGTACAAAAATAGAATCGAGCGATTTATTGTACCTTAAAAAGCTACAATAAATCGCTCGATGCTATTTTTGTCGCAGACCATTTAATTACCATACTTATTTCGAAATAACCCCGAAGATAATTTATTTAAATTATACACAAACACCCCAAATATTTATTAGTATTCTTGGAAAAATAAAAAGAGTAATTAAAAATATTAACAACATTTTGAGTGTGTCCAAATACTTGTTCACAAAATCTGGATTATCTCCATTTTCAGAAGTCATTTTCATATTATTTTTGATATCTCATCAAAGATGAAGAAGAATATTGAAGTCTGGGCATTAACGGGGCTGACGACCGTCATAGGCTGGTTTAAGTGATCACTTTACACACGTGTAACATTCACCAATTCTACCCATTATTGACAACACACTACTCAAATTCTTGGAAGTTAGATCTCATTTCATCTTAGATCTCACCAATAGATGTCTCTAGTGAAGTTCTAGTGATTCAAGAACAAGGTTTCTAAATTGGTTCATATATAAAGAACTTCCAAGAATTTGAGTAGTGTGGTTGTCAATAAAGGGTAGAATTGGTGAATGTTACACGTGTGTAAAGTGATCACTTAAACCAGCCTATGACGGTCGTCAGCCCTGTAAATGCCCAGACTTCCATATTCTTCTTCATCTTTGATGAGATGTCAAAAATAAAAATATTAACATACAGTCTGCGATTCTTTTTACTCCTGATGTATAGGCAAATATATTTACATCCTTGTACTTGGTAAAGCATATAAAAGGTACTGAACATAAATAGCAAAATTAGGAGTAAGAAAACAAACAGCAAACAAAAATAACGAAATTTCTTAGTTATTAAAATTACTCTCACCTGTTCCGCATTCCTTTGTGAAAAAATATCTTAATTCTAATACGATTTTGTAGTGATTTAAAAATAACTCGTGATATCATCACTTGGGCTGATAATGCTTAATTTAAAATCCGTTCATGTAAGTAAATTATCTTCAAAATGGCAGTATCGTGTCTTGTACGTAGTATCACATTGACTCATCAGAATATACCTTTACGTGATTCAAATACTCAAATTGAGTAAAGCTTAAAGGAAATCTGAATCTCATTTCTTTTGTATTGAAATGTCAATCAAAGTCGTAATAGACTTGGCATATACCATAATACTGTCACGCGAAATACAATTTATGTGATATTCTTTTATTTTTGTTTTTTGTAAAATAACCTTACAAATAATGTGTTAATGTGTTCCTTTCAAGTTACACATAACGCTCACTCCTTTCACAACGTCATATATCAAAAATCGTCAATTTTCAGTTGTGCATGTTTTCGGAATGCCCATAAAATGTACTATATCCCAGCAAAAGCGGCATATTTTTAACTTATTTACCCGCTACAGGGCAGAAAGTGTTGTTTTTGCATTTTGAAGAAAAGGTATGGTTTAATTATTTTTTTAAATATACTAAATATTTTTCAAATGGAGTAAAAACATTCAGGTTTACCTAAAAAGATCTGTTGCACAATAAAAAAATCAATAAGCGGCTTGATATTTATTTTTAATACATTTTATTATATTTTTAAACTTTGAAAACGATCTCCTCATAAGTTTTTTGATGTATGACGTTGTTGAAAGGAGTGAGCGATATGTATTAATTGTATTATTTTTGAGTTATGGTATATTACTTTTTGATATTCGATGTAGATGTAAAAATTGGTAAACATGAAAAAAATATATGAATAAATAAAAACAGGTGGCTTTTGTTGATTTTTTAGTGTTAAAAATATAATATTTTGGCAGTACCATACGTCGCATTTCTAAGGTATCAAAAATATTTATTTCTCATTTCCTAAAATGTTACCTAAGTTTAAAGAAATTTAAGTTGCGGGATGTTGAATATCCCGCCTTAACTATCCTTTTAATTAATTGCGCATTGTAGTTGTCAATTAAAAGACAAAAATGTTAACGACTCATTAAAATCTGCAATAATGCTAAGTTTATTACTTTTCTGTGGTCAACTGATGGCGGTCATGGGTTGATATTAGATTCGTTCGATGATTCCAGAGGTGCTCCGCGGGTCCGAGTGGTGGGGGCGCTCGTGTTGCGGCCTGGCGCGCTCCCGGGGCTGCGGGCGTGCGTGCGCCACGGCTGCGGGCGCCGCGCCGCTGCAGTCTGCGTGCCGTCGGAGCGACGAGCAGGCCTTCTTCGAGTGCCTCGACAGGCAGGCCAGCGGACAAGACTGTTGCTGTAAGTAAACCCGGCACACAATTGAGGATTTAAAGAAAAGCCATTTTTTAAATACAGGTAACCATCCTTTGCGACCTTTTTGTCCGCCTCCGTAGTGTAATGGTCAACACGCTCGGCTACCGTTCTTGACGTCCCGGTTTCGAATCCCAGGGGTTGGTCAGATAAATAAAAGTAAACTTTTCACTCTAATATTTACTCAACATTACCCGGACTGGTACCTGACGCGGAGGGCAGATCACCTTTCCTTCATGTGTTAACGATCAAGATAACACGGCGTTTATATGATGCCCTATGCACCATTGGGGTGGGGATAACGGTTTAAAGATTCCTTTGTGACAGCTCAAGATGTCCCTCTTTGCCCCCTTTTCAGGTTTCAAAGACAACAGCTGGAGGCGCGTTGCAGGAGCCTGGGTGAGGACCTATCCGACATCGAATCCGCGATAGTTCATAAGGAACTGTCACGAGAGGTGGTATCATACGTGATAAAAATAGTGAAGGACATTGGTAACATAAACTAAACTAGGACACACAATGCCGAACCCTCTTCTAGTGGAAGAAAGGTCTGCTGATGACAGTGAACAGTCGCCTTATCCTGAGGAGTGTTACGTGGCTTCCTCCCCAACAATAAGCAAATGCTGAGTTCCTGATTGGCCCACACTAGATTATCCCTCCTTTTCCCAACACAGATTTCAATAAAAACATATTCTATTTAGTTAGAATATATATATATATATATATATATATATATATATATATATATATATATATATATATATATATATATATATATATATATATATATATATATATATATATATATATATATATATATATATAAATATATGTATACATATATATATATATATATATATATATATATATATATATATATATATATATATATATATAAATATATATATATATATATATATATATATATATATATATATATATATATATATATATATATATATATATATATATATACATATATATATATATATATATATAAATATAAATATATATATATATATATATATATATATATATATATATATATATATATATATATATATATATATATATATATATATATATATATATATATATATATATAATATATATATATATATATATATATATATATATATATATATATATATATATATATGTTATAAATAAACATGTTATATTTTTCTTAATATTTTGGTACGGAACCTAACATTATATTTGTGTTTATTTTACGCCGGTGTCTCTCAAAAACGATGGTTACCTGTATTTAAATGATACAACAAAATAATTTCAGACCTGCACTGTTTTTTACTATTTTTTATTGTGTAAATCTGTTTTTTGTCGTTTTCAGCAAATACCCATTCCATGAGTTGTCACGAAGCTTGCAAAGAAGTATTCCGAAGTCGCCTCACCCCCACTAGGGAACAGAGAATGAGGGTCCAGGACTATTGCGAGGAAACCAGCCCCAAGGTGATGCAATGCGTCAGGAATTATACCAAAGTTACACCTGCGAGTGACCCTCTCAAATGTGAGTTTAAGAAACGATTTAAATATAAAATCCAATATTTATAGTGTATTAAAATATTTTGTTATTCTTTTAGAATTTTCATTATAGAAGTTATTGGAATATGGAGGTTTTGGTCTTTTCAGTGCTCAGAATCTGTCATTGGTTTATATGGTCACTTTATACAATATGTAACATTCACTATTGTTTGTACTCTATATACAATTTCGTGTGGCAAAAACACTTTACATTTTTTTAACCCATCCGTATATCAATTTTTTCTTAAAATCTGTATACAAAGATACTAATTGAATGTATCCCTGAAAGTAAAATGTTGCCCGCTAGGAGGGGAAGAGACATGGTTGGTCAAACAATGACGCGTTAATTTTTTGCACCTGATAAAACGAGAACAAACTTAGAAATAAACTTTAAATGCTGAAAAAGGTAGCACGCACTAAACGGATTGGTTTTTGTGATATAAACCAGTCCAACAAATATGTTAGTCATACTTTTGACGCGTCATAGGCATTCAAATTATACTGAGTTATAAAAATAAACTGTCTCATAAAATTATAATTATTACTGTTTTACCAATCAATATGGTACATATAATTATTACGCACGTATTCTATCAAGTATCAGAAGTGTGATAATTGACAAGAAAACTTTAAAAAAAATGGGATGTAAAGTTTAGAATTTTAACTGATTTTAGTAAATATTTTAATAAAAAGAATAATTCAATCCTTACAGGGATATATTTGGTCAAATGCCGTAAATAAATTTGTATAAAAATAATATTAAAGAACACATCACGAAAATGTTTCTCTACTGATTTGTAGATATCTCACGAAAATATCTTTATAATATGAACTACCCACGGACGGAGGTGTGGCTTGCGATTTAAAATATTCTTAGCCGCTTAGATATGACGCCTGGTATGCCGATGGGTAAATACAAATTGGTTGCGATGTATGCGAAAACTAAAAACTACTTAAATTGAAAGTGAAACAAACTCCAATCACTCATCATCTCTGATCCCTTTTGACTGTGACTGCCAATCAACAAAAAAATAAAGCCACTTGAGATGTACCTAAGCTTCTTTCCCAAACCGTTAAAATATTTTGAATATTGTTTAGTAGATAGAGTTTTAGTATTAATCAGTCTTGATAAAGAAGCGGTTAGCTTCGAAACCGGTAGACATTACAATTAAGTTATAATTTAATATTTATAGTGATTTTAAAACAAAGTAACATTTTAATTATAAAAAAAACTCTTCTTCTCCATCTAACTTGCTGACTTTATTCCTCTGCATTTGATGGATTGCTGTCTGCCATTAGATTTACACTGCTGCTCCGAGTCCTCGGTGAGCAGCTGCCGGGAGAGCTGCCAGGCGGCGCTGCTGGGTGGCGGCAGCAGCCAGGAGATGCTGGACGCGCTGGAGCGCGGAGGCTGCGGGCCCCCGCTGCCGCACCGCCCGCCCTGGCAGTGCCTGCTGCGCGGCGACCCCGCGGCCCCCAACGCCCGCGCGGGGGGCCCGGCCGACCGCCCGGCTGTCGACTCGGCCAAGCTCCACTGCTGCCACAAGGTGATATTTGCCGACATTCACTTACAATCTTGTATTTATTTAGATTGGCAGTGACAGGTATATTGCAAGCTTTTAAATGTTAATTCACAGTAAAATCGGGATACAATTCTGTATTGTTTCACATTTTCAATAAATTTCGTAACTTAGTTAAAAAAAAATTGCTTAGCAAGTGCAGATCTGTCAGGAAGCCTAGATGCTTCTGTATCAGATCTGGGCATGCGGTGGAACAGCTTTCAATGCCGACACTCACTAAATACTAATCCCTTTCACTGTCTACACCGGGGTACTTCTAGATTTTTTTGGTGAAATATTGAAAAGAGTGAGTAATATTTGTGTTTTTATTATTTACACAAATATTTCAACTTCATACTTTTTCTGTGAGCCTCTTTCTAATAATGAGCCGCTTAGCTCATTGTTAGAAAGAGGTATCAAATTGTGGTAGAGTAGGTTCGAACCGAGAAACTCTGACTTAAGACTCCGCTACATTAACTACGGGACCATAACCCGACTTAGTGGTGGATTTACAAACTTGTATTTATTTAGATTTGCAGTGACAGTGATATTGAAAGCTTTTTAGTATAAATTCACAGTAAAATCGGGATACAATTTTGTTTCACATTTTCTATAAATTTTGCAACTTAGTTTAAAAAATTAGCTTTGCAAGAGAAGGTCTGTCAGGAAGCCAGATGCTTCTGTATCAGATCTAGGAATGCGATGGAACAGCTTTAATTAATCCCGACACTCACTCCTATTTCACTATTTTTTATTTTATTTCTTCAGTTAGATTTTATGATATGTATTATATAATTTATATTATTAACAAACTATTATTTACACAATCTTTCCGGGAGTAGGTGGACGTAAATGAACGTCCGTGCGAATATTTCTTAAAGGAGTATCGACGTTAATGAACGTCGAAGTCCGTCCGTCAGTTGGTGTGATGTAAATTGTATAGCAATGATATATGTGGATATTTGATTGTAATTTTGTCACAAAATAAAACCTTGTGAATTTTTTTGTACATAATTTCTATCTTCATAATACATAGATTTAGTGAAACAATTTTTTTTCATGTAAAAAGAACCCACTCCCCAGAGAAATTCGG